>NC_057797.1:270852311-271088087 GCF_018294505.1 Triticum aestivum | reverse complement strand
ATCATGGTGCCTAGTTGCATAGAACAGGCTACCTAGTTGCGCACGATGTGTTAGTTCGAGCATCAAAGATAACACAACTAACTTGTTTGTCCTGTTCTGGCTATAGGCGATGCCAACCCTCAAAGATCTCCTCCCCTGCCTGGCCCAACTAGCAGTGCCCTACGTGCTACTCCCAATGGACCTACAGGCAGGACTCAGGGGGCTCATCACCCAGGTAAATACCTTCCCCAACTCCCAACAAAACTAGGGTGTGTGACTTTAGTTGCACATATCATAGTGCCCAGTTGCACAGAACATGCTGCCTAGTTGTGTGTGTTGTGTTAGTTTGAGGATCAAGCTAAAGATCTAAATTGTTTTTCCTGTTCTGCCCATAGGCGATTACAATCCAAGTACCATGACGGGCCATGCTACTACAGGTGTTTTTTTCAACTTAACTTGCACACATCAACCAGTTAGTTGCACATCATGGGCTGTGTGGTTGCAAAGAACATTAGTACTGGTTACACAACAAAAAAATACTAAACTTTTTATATGATTATTACACAGGTGATCGTGATGGTCCTACTGCCCCGTTGGAGGCTGCATCCCATACACAAGCTTTTGATGATTTTGTGCCCAGGGATCCTCCAAGGTCTACTACAAAGGGTAGGGCAAAGAGTCGACGGTACAAATCGGTGCTGGAGCTACACCCAAAGTAGAAAAACAAATGCAGCCAGTGCCAATCTACAGAGCACACTGCTGGTGTGTGTCCACTCAGGCTACTGTGATTCTGTTTCATCGTTTGTAACTTTGGGACAAAAAAGGAAAAGAATGATGTTTTTTGAGCAATGTTGGGAACAAGTGGACACATTCAACATCTATGATTTCTCTGTATCTAATTTATGCTCCTTGAATTAGTTCATGCACTGTGTAAAAAAAGGTTGCTATTTATGCCACAGTGGATGGGCTAACCATGGCAACTGGTTAAATATTTAGTTGTTGAGCAATTGTATGTCCAATGCTCCTAATGTATCAACAAAAGTGATGATTTGAGTTGCAAACAGAATTACTACTAGTGTGCAACAACAAAATCTACTTAAAAATTGTGCAAACCAGCAACTTCCTCCATGGAGTAGAGAAAGAAAAACAGTACTGACCTAGTCCTTGTCGTATCTCAGCAACTTCCTCCATGGGGCAGTGTTGTGCACGCTGGTGACCCAATCATATGCCAGCTTCTTCCTGATGTTGAGTACTTCCTTAGGTTCGTAGTTGGGTAGTTGGCTACCGTTCCACTCGGTGGCGTTAAGCAGTGCAAAAAGCCGACACTCATTAGTGCAATGGGCAAAAAAGAAAATTTGTCACATAAAATTAAAATCAATAAAGATAATGCACTCTGTGTAACTGCTTATGTTCTACTATGCAACTGCTTATGTGCCACTGTGCAACTACTTATGTGCCACTCTGCAACTGGCTAGATAATCCATTAGAAACTCATAAAAATGATAAACAGATTGCAGACTAGTTCTGTGTCTTGAAAAACTAAAGATTGCACAAGTAGAAAAATTGTAAAAACTAAAAATTGATGGTGATAAATTGAGAATAATGCCATTCTTAATGTCTTACTTGCCGAGCTGCTTTGGTACGCCAATGTCTATAATCTGGAAGTGCTCGATGCTGAACTTTTTGTAATGCTTCCTCCATAGCTAGCGTACTGCCCCCGCGATGGTAGAGGCAGTGTTCATCAGCTCAATGTTGTCCAACTTCCTATTTGAATCAAGAACTTTGAAGCGTATGTCCCTCAAGTTGACACTGAAGACCCAATAATGCCTCCCTCCGTCCTTATCAGTTACATCAGTGCACTCGAGCACTGGCAGCATGACCTGCAAGCATGAATGATTTCAGACACAGATACAGGCTGTAGCTAAGAAAAACAGTAAAAGACTTGGTCAAGTTAAAAACAGGTTGCAACAAGTATTTGCCAACTAACAGATGTGTCATGTGCAACTGAACATGCTGTGGGTGCCAACTAAAAGAGATGGATCATGTGGGCACAACACTCACCAAGTCTTTCTTGTCGAGACGGTTCTTGTAATCAAACTTCTTGTTTATCTCATTCACGTTGTGGATCCCTTGCTGTAAATTCATCTGCAGAGATTATAAAAGCATGCCTCAAATTCCTTAGTAGATGAAAGGCCTCCCTCAATTGGTCAACAAAAAAGTACTACAGAACAAAGATGAGGGCAAAGAAGGTTTTGGAAAAACTTATAGAAAACCTCAGTGGCATAATGACCTTCTTTGACCCTTCTGGTAAGTTATCCATGATGTGTAAGATTCCAATCTCAATAACAATTTTTGACAGCCATTGAACCGGCTTCATCGAATCAACTAACTCCTTTAAAGAAATGTAGAAAGCACCAAACCTGACTATCTCAGGGCTGATTTTTTTGAAAGAAATAAAAAGACAAGTTAGCCCGAAGGGTCATAGCAGCAAAAAAATGTACATGAAATTGAAATAGAACAGTGTGCAACTAAAAGCCCTGTTCTGTGCAACATGCTATGCTTTCTGTGCAACTAAGTGGTTGGTCCTGTGCAACTGAAAAAGATATGTATGTAGGATGTGGGGAGTTAGTTTGCCTGGTAGCTTCATCATTTTCTCCTGGGTGATGCCTGACCCAATACAAGAGGGCAGCGTAAAGCTTGTTCACTGCCTCATTGGAGTTGAACGTCTTCTTCTTGTTGTAGTCAATGAATGGAGACCTTTGAGCTGCTGTGGGCCTTCTTACCCTCCTCTGTCTTCGTGCAAGAGGTGGTCCCGAAGAACTGCTCATGCCAACTTTTGGTTCTACGCATATCGGGGTGTGGCAATTCTCTAGCGATCCAACATCTAGCTCTTGAGCTATTGCCTTGCCAGCATCAACAGCAGCACATCCTTCATTCACAGCTGCTGGGTCCAACTCACACTCATCAATGCAAATCACACTGGCTTCCATTGTTTCTGCTGCTGGAGCAGGTGCTGGAGTATCACCATCTATGCCGGGTCGAAAGATGGTGCATCACAGAACCCGTCACCATGATAAGAATTTGATCTTCGTATGGGTTCAAGGACCAGGGCATCTCCTTGCGGCACAAACACGGGTGCATCGTTCACTGACTTGGTTCGCAATAGTGTTGTAGTTGGCGGCCTTGGAGGCTTGCACCTACTTATAATGTTGAACACCTCCTCTTGTGTTAATGGTTGCTGAAAGTTAGCTCTTGGTGATGTAGGCTTGCTTGGCTGCTGTGTGCTAGCTCTTGGGGACGACACTTTGGTAGTTGGATCACCTCCTTTTGTTTTGGCATTGAAGCATCTTTATGAGTAGGCACCTTGGGGCTTGCAGTTGCAGTGGTGCCTTCCTGAGTAGCTGTGGTGGTTTTGATTGTGACCACGCTGCTAACTGACATATTAGTTGGCACACTAGTATCTGTAGTTGGCATATTTCTAGTCTATGTTGGCAACAACCTAGCAGAACTTGACACCCCTGCATCAATGGCTGCGGCACGCGGTTCTCTCTCGTCTCTGAACCCTGAACCTTTTGTGGCCTGTTGCCCCTTTGTGCCCCTGGCAAACTTGACAATCTTTTGCTGCTTAGGTGGTTTTGCTGGGACTGTTGAAAGGGGAATCTTCCCCTTGATCTGTTGAACTCCTGTGATGGTGGTTGGCTCTCTGCTCACTACAGTTGTCATATCAGTTTGAAGCACAACTTCCTTGACCATATTTACTTCAGCATCTGCACTCACCATCTTCTCCTTGGTTTGAGGCAGCTACAGATTCTTCTTCATTGAAACTTCTTTACGCTTCTGGACCACGTGAGGGTTTGCCATGGATGCTACCTTGCTCTTGCTGGAGCTTAGGTCTGGAAGCTGCTTCAAATATTCCTTGTATTTTTCCTTCGAATGAACCCAATCAAGACCCTTTCCAGCTTCCTCCATGTCAATTTGATTCTTTTCAGCATCACTTGATAAGAACAGACTCTTGTCAATGGAAAGTTTATCTTCTCACACATATCTTTGTCGCTAAAATCTGGCACAGGAAAGGTGGTTGGCAAAGCTGGCTTCAAGTTGCAGAGCTTGAACATATCAATGCTGCCCTGAGACTCTGCTTCGTCATTTTTCTTTGACTTCGGCAAATCCTTGTCTTTCCAGCAAGTTTTGTCAATCAACATCTGTAGTGTGCTCCTGCTACTCAATGAATTGCTGCTGCTGGCAGGGGTGGCAGAAGTGCTAGTCCTCCTGGATGTGTTGCCGCCTGTACCACCAGAACCAGGGGCGTTGTCATCATCATCATCGCTGATGTTGTTGCCTCCATTGGATCCCCCTTTATCATCACCATAACCATCCTTGTCTTCTTCATCGTTGTCTTCTTCCCTCTCACTGCCATCAACTGCTACACCTTTGTCTTCTCCCCTCTCACTGCCATCAACTGCTGCACCTTTGTCCCCATTCCCCTCTTTGGCCTCATCTTCTTCTTCCTCCTCCTCTGCCTCACTATCTTCTTCCTTGTCCTCGTCCTCTCCTTTGTCCTCTTCTTCTTTGTCCTCCTCCTCCTCCTCCTCTTCCTCCTCCTCCTCCTCCTCTGCATCTTCTTCTTTGTCATCCTCCTCCTTGTACTCGTCATCGTCATCGTCAACATCTATCGCTGCTTCCATTTCCTCATCTTCTTTCGACTCCTCCTCAACAAACTCTTCTTCTTGTATAGTTGACCCCCATCTCTTTCTTTTTGGAGCATGGCGTGACGGCTCGGTTCCCATTGATGGCTGCTGTATGTAAGGATCAATATCCGGTTCCTTGTCATCGATCTTGGCAACTGCCTCAATGAAGGTGCCAACCTGTTCAGTTACAGCCTTCCACAGGTCATTGACCACTTTTGCAATCTTTGCCTTTTTCTGCATGAACACAAAAAAAAGATTCAGTACTGATTCAAATAGAAAAAAATTTAAAAAGTAAATGTCTGTAACTGACAATGATGTGATAAGCAAAAACCGACTAAGACACACTTTCTTGCTAACTAAAAACATGATTCTAGCCAACTACGCATGCACTGTGGCACAAACTAAAAACGTGCATTCTGCCAACTTGATGTCAATGGTTGCAAACGAACACTTTGACTATCCAAAGAACATGTGCAACTACAGAAGCTTATATGTGCAACTGAACATACATCCCAGCCAATTGAATCCTATATTCTCGCAACTACAAAAGTTATACATGTGCAACTGAACATACATCCCAGCCAAAAGAAATGTTGGTAAGTGGTACAAATTTCTATATACAAAACACTAACATCCGGATTGTAGGTTATTGGTAACTTGGATGTCACGAATGCTTTAGCTTGCAAAATTCCACCAAACAGTGGTGTCTGCTCCGTGCCTCTATACTCCTCTTTAAGCTGATGTAAAAAAAGAGAATAAGAAAAGAACAAGGTTATCAAAACAGATTTGTGTATTGAACGAAACCAAACATTATAACCTGTGCAACTACAACAAGATACTGGGGTAGACAATTCGACTATACATATATGCAACTGAACAAAGACACAAAAACTATGCAACCCACATGGCACCTAGAAAAAAGTTTCTAACAACTGATGCCACACATCTGTGCAACAAAATTAGTAAAACTGTGCAACTTAAAAAAGATGGTGTGCCAATTTAAAATGAACTTGTGTGCAGATGCCAAACTTAAAGCTAGAAGCTGTGCAACTACATGCATTTTTGTGCCAACTGATGATAATTTTTTGTGCAATTTCCAAAAAAGTGACCAGACATCAAAAGAACATAAAAAGAAGACATTGTTGGAAAAAACAAAGAGAACTCACTTGTAATTTGCCAAACACACCAGGAGAGATAATATCCTTCTTGATCACCTTGGCAATTAGAGTACTATCCCATGCATTTGATCGTATCGCGCAGTTGCTTACTGGGATGTCATGTATGAGCGCATCAAGGTATAGTATCTGCACCAGACCCAACAAAAGAAAAGCCAAGTTCAGTTATTATTATGAGTATTTTAGCAAACTATAACTGCACAAAAGAACAATAACAGATGGAAGTGGTCGTTTTCACTAACCATCAAGTGATACAAGCAGCAACCAGACAGCTTGCTTCTCCTGGTCCATGTTCTGGAAAGCTTCATTAATGTGTTCTGCTACAAAGAGGCAGATGTTTGTGTTCTTGAGCATTTGATGATCTAGCACAAGTCCGTAGCACTTTGGGCTGAGCTTCAAGGCCATGGTTGGTGCTAGAAAAGTGCTGAAGGCAACCGCAAGCCAGGCCATAAAGAATGTGTCATCCGTTATTCCAGCCATATCCTGAATCATCTTGAGCCATGTAGTGATCTAGGGATGAGAATTTCCAGTTATGTTGAAAGCCTGTCTGAATCTCCTAGTGGCATCCTTGTCAACTAAATATATGAGTTTTTGACCCCTGTTTGGGAGATCAAATACCCTCTGAACACTGTCAGCATCGACACAGATCCTTCCCCTTCCTAGGAAAACCATTTCAGAGGTCTGTGGCTGGTAGGACTGCACCAGAACTTAGTGAGGTCCGCTGGAAGTGTGTCTGATAAGTTCAATAGCCCCCCGGGAACAACCTCGAAACTAGCTCTAACTTCTGTGGTGGGGTTAGAGAGGCGTTGAAATTTGCAAACCGCGCTGGTGATGCCCTTATCCTACTCGCTTGTGAAGGTCACTCCACATCTTCCCCTGTAGCCACCTCAACTCCTTCACCGCTGGCCTATTGATGAGAAAATAAAAACATTAAGGAAACATTAAACACAAACAAAAAAAACAAGAATGAAAAAAAACTAGCAATCATCATTTGGATCAGTATTGGAATAAGCTATATATTCATAAAATGGATCATGCCAACTAATATGATGTATTTATGCAACTAATAAAGCTCATGAGCACAACTGAAGACTGCCAGTGTGCTACCCTCAAAAAAACTAAGAAAAAATACGAGACCTGGCAACTACAAAAAGTTCTAGCGGATGTGCAACAATAAGAAATGATATTGCAACAAGATAACAACAACTAAAAAAAGGTTTGCAAGGAACTATTCAATAGCTCATAAGCACACACAAAAAACCCACATACCTCAGCATCTGTTGCGGAAGATGCGACAGCTCCTCCAGCAACTGCTGTCTGCACAAAAAATTGACTAGTGATGTCAACTATAAAAGATGCCAACTTGTCGACTACAATATGCCAACTAATGCCAACTAATGTCAACTGTATTTAGATCAAGATGACTAGAAATCCGTGGCGTGTACAGCCCATTTACTATTATTTTTATATTTTTTACTCATTTTCTAGTTCATATGGAATTTATTGCAGCCCGTTTTCCATTTTTAGAATTGCTGACCATTTTCTGACCAGGGTCAAAAAATTAACTAAATATGTGGGAAATTTTCAAAATTCACAATTTTTTGTTGGGGAACGAAATATTCTTAATCCAAAAATTAATAGCCATAGTAAAACAAATTTAAAAATAAATTAGCGTTATGTCATGTTAAATCTAATGAAATACGTATAGGATATCAGTGAAGAACAAAAACAAAAAAAAGAAACTTATATCCCATTTGCTATAATTTTTTTGGAATTTTCAACCCCTTTTGATATTACTTTTAACAGACATTGACCATACTCTTAAGCCAGGCCGGAATGCATCCCTCCTCGTCTTGAAAGATTTGCAGCCCAGTAATTCGGAGAAAACAAATAGGCCTAGCTTGGGTATTCTTCAAAAAGAAATACTGGGCTAGCTATTTTCCCAAAGAACTGGTGCATGAGCATTTAGCTTTATTTATTTATTTATTTACTTATTTATGTTTAGGGCATGAACATGTACCTGGGTCGGATTCATGTGAGAGCCTCCCTTCCAGATAATTATGGGCTTCTCTATTGGGCCTTCATCAGTGGGCTGCATGTTATCAACAAGTGGAAAATGTGTTCCGAGTTTCAAAAAAATGTGTTCCGTATGATAAATAGTATGCGCTACGTACGGTACGGGGCACTAAAGGATTGAACCGTGAAACAACTTCCAAAACATTGTGTTTGTCGTTCTAACAACACATTTATTCAACCAACAGACAAAATATACTACTGATTGTACATTGAAAACAGCAGCGGCAGCAACCAGGTCTGGGGGTGCAACAGAAGCAGTAAGCAGACCAGAAGAGTGAAGATGCAGCTCTCTCTTCCAAACCAAACATCAGCCATCATTACAAAAGGGCAACCAAAAAAGAACAAGTGTATGCATCAAACTAAATAAAGTTCCTACTACACCAAGTGTACGCATCTAACTAACTGGCTCAGTTAGACGTTACTATTTATTAAGCTGTGGAGATTGGCTGACGGCTTGAACCAGATGGGTGCCTGACGGGGGAAACTCTAGCCAGCAGGTCAAAGTCTGATAATTGACACCCTCTCTCCTACTTTGCGCTGCAGAGCGTGGCGGCACATATCAGGGTATTGTGCATGCAGAGACACAAGGTACGCTGTGTACACACAGTTTTGCCTGATGAATGAAACCGTGTTGCCATCATGATCCTTGTCGTCGGTTATTGTCGGTGTACTAGAGTAGGGGTACCCTATTAACCCGAACTTGTGCACGGGCAGTCGCAGCATCCCGCGGCAAGGCTTGCCGGGTGACCGCCAAGATCCTCCGCGGCTACTTTGAAGACCATTCAAGAGCAAAGTACTCAAACCAAGGCCCCGGCAAGAGGAGCTTGCCGGGAAGGCCAACCAAGGCCCCGGCAAGAGGAGCTTGCCGGGAAAGCCAACCTAGGCCCCGGCAAGAGAAGCTGGCCGGGAAGGAAACACGACCCCGGCAAGAGGAGCTTGCCGGGAAGGCCACTCAAGGCATACCAAGGAACTTGCCGCGACGCGCCACACGCTCCGGCAAGGCGACAAGGCCCCGGCAAGAGGAGCTTGCCGGGAAGACTGGCCAAGGTACCTCGGAGCCCGGCGAGCGACAAGCTTCCGGGCCCGACGAGATAGCAGCAGCGACAAGATGACGACCGCGGCAAGGAGCTTGCCGCGGGAAACCCCCACTTCGTGCCCGCGCTCCAGCCCACCTGCCAACGTGTCGCTCTGGAACCCTCCCAAGCACACGCGGCATGGGGCCGTGCAGCTAGGGGTGCGAGGTGGCAAGCAGGCGCTGACAAGATCACCATCGTGGCGAACGATGGCGCCCCTAACGGTCCTTCTCTGCACTGTTCGGGCGACTCAGACAGGCATTTAATGCCCTTGTCCCCTGCCGTCAGAGTTAGGTAGGGTGCACTATGCAAGCAACTGTACCAACTACCTTGCTTTTTAAGTTTTTACCCTCCTCTGCGTTGCCACCTGTCGGTGACCCCTTTAGCATATAAAAGGAGGCCCCTGCGCAATGTAGAGGAGGTTCGGCTCGTTCGAAACATCAGGCACACCCTCGCGCTCAGTCTGGCAGCGTCCATCGCTCCTGAGCAAGAATCCAATACACACAAACAAGCAGCAGCAGGGTTTCACGCATCCGTGCGGCCCGAAGCTGGGTAAAACCGCTCGTGTGCCTCGCCTCGATCTGCTCTTCGCGCGGTCTCCGCCCCCTCCACCGAACCGAAAGGGGCCCGGCCAGCCGGCCCCATAGGTGTTCGTGGGTCAGCGTCCCCCGACATCTTTGGCGCACCAGGTAGGGGGCGTCGAGATTGTGAGAACCTGATCCGGCGTTCACACGAGCTAGATCTGCATTCTGTTCATCAACATGCCACCGAAGAAGAAGACTTCAGCATCAGCCGCTCCGTCCGCGTCGCTTCCACCACCGTTGGAGCAAACGGGTGGTGGAATGGACGCCGGCGGAAGAATGGGCCTCGACGAGGAAGCTCATGATGCTGCCAGGTCCAAGAACAAGGCTGCGCAAGCCTCGGCGTCTGTGGATGTTCCGCGCCACTCTCAAGAGGCGCAAGATCAACAGCGCCCTGGCGCTCGCAGCGCCATGCGCATGATAGACCAAGGCCAAGCTGCTGGATCTCGGGGCGCTCAAGACCAGCATGCACGCCAGCATGCTGGCACGAGCGGGGCACGGTCGCCTGGGCGGGATACTTCTCCTTCTAACGTAGTTAGAAGTTCGAGCACGTCTCGCTCCTCGCGCCATCCGCCACTGCGACCCACCACTCCAGCAGAAGCCTTGGCGCGAGCACAACTTCTCCTAGACTACCTCTGACGGCGGACAAGACCGACGAATGGAGGGCCGCTATCCAGAGCCTCATCGGCTTCGCCAACGGCGACACCACGCGGCAACCAAACACCTCGCTGCCGCGGCAGGATAGCCGGACGCGAGCCGACGGCAACAAGACCGGGGGAGGTGCGACTTCCATGCACTCTCCACTACGAAGGCCAAAGTCGCTGATTCATCGGGTCCACCCCGACAGCGGCTCCACCGCGTCGTCAGACCCACGAGCGCGTCGCAACCAGCGCCAAGTTCTCCATGAACGACAGCAAGAAGACACTCGAACCCGCATCGAGCGCCGAAGAGAAGCGCGACGTCAATCCGACAAGCGCGTTGGGCCCTCTGTTGACATGCATGCGCCAGGGGAACCAGGCGATCTGCCGTACGCGGTAGGTTGCCCTGCGTTCACCCGTGAGTTGCGGCAAGTCCAGTGGCCCAGTACGAAGAACTTCAAGCCAGATGTGCCGGAGAAGTACGACGGCAAGACGCATCCGTCAGAGTTCCTCAGCATCTACACCATCGCGGTGCAGGCTGCCGGGGGACGAGATGACAAGATCCTCGCCAACTACTTCCCGCTGGTGCTCAAGCCCAACGTCAGATCCTGGCTCATGCACTTGCCGGAAAGCTCCATATCCTCTTGGGCTGATCTGTGCCATCAGTTTGTCGGCGCCTTCACCGGCGGACACAAGCCTCATGGCCAGGAGAGTGATCTTCATTTGCTCGCCCAGAAGGAAGGAGAGCCCCTGCGCAAGTACATCCAAAGATTCAGCAGCGTGCAGCACAACATCCCAGATGTCCACCCTGCCGCGGTGATCAGCGCGTTCCATCAGAATGTGCGAAACCGCAGGATGCGGGAGGAAATGGCGATGTGCAAGATCAGGGATGTCAGTGAGCTATATGCACTGGCCGACAAGTGTGCACGCGCTGAAGAAGGGAGGAGACTCCCCGGAGAAGATATAGGAGCAGAGGGATCTGACAGTGAGGATGCTGCTCTGGCAAGGAGAAACCGGCGGCGGAACAACAGAAGGAGGAAAGGTAAAGAAGTGCTAGCTGTCGAGCAGACCGGCAACGGAGGTGGCGCCAAGGAAACCAAAGCTGGTGGCTCCGACAAGGAGGCCCAGCCTATGGCGGCCGCCGACAAGCAGGACAGCTCCGACAAGCAGTATTGCAAGATTCACCGCACCAAGGGCCATGATCTCTAGCACTGCAAGAAAGTCGAGCAGCTTGTTGAGCAACAGAAAGCTGAATACGAGCGGCGCGACAAGGAGAAGGCCCAGGAAGGTGCTGGCGGATCCAGCAAGAAACGTCCCGGCCGGGGAGGACGCCCCAGCAAGGCCAAGCAGCGGCAAGGAGACAGACCTCCTCGCGGCCGCGACAAGGATGAAGATGATGGCGACGATGAAGATATGGATGATGAGGACACTGATGAGCAGGAATTCCAGAAAGCCACAGAGGTCCTATGCGTTGACGGTGGTGCTTCTCTGCACACCTCGCACCGTCAGCTCAAGCAGTGGGTGCGGGAAGTTAATGCAGCAGAACCACCCATCGAGTCATGCAAGCCTCTGAAATGGTCCAGCACGCCTATCATCTTCGACATTGAGGACCACCCTGATCGCGTAACTGTGGTCGGGTGCTTGCTGATGTTGGTTTCACCAATAATCCGCAACCTCAAGGTCACAAAGATGCTAGTTGACGACGGGGCCGGCTTGAATCTGATCTCCCCCGCGGTGCTCTAGAAACTCCAAATCCCTGACAGCGAGCTCAAGGAAACCGGCACTTTCCAAGGAATCAGCCCGGGAAGGAGCAAGCCGAAGGGAAAGATCACGTTGCCGGTAACATTTGGCAGTGAGCTGAACTTCAGGACTGAGAGGGTCACGTTTGACGTTGCCGACTTCCCATTACCTTACAATGGGATCCTTGGCCGTCCAGCACTCGCCAAGTTCATGGCAGCCTCTCACTATGCATACAACATACTAAAAATGCCAGGCCCAATAAGTGTCATCTCTGTCCCTGGAGACAAGAAGGATGCTCTTATCTGTGCCGACAAGATCTACCGGGAAGCAGCAGCTACAGCAGAGCGCAAGACACTTGCCGCTGAAGCTCCTGGGGGAAGGAAGAAGACCAAGTCCGGCAAGAGCTCTGATGCCCACTCCGGCAAGCACACCTCTTCGGAGTGTTGCGCTACCGTCGAGGACGCACCATCGAGCTCCACCGGCAAGTGCAAGAAGGCGATGGCAGCTCCACCTGCGACTAAGAAAGTGTCTGCCAAGGAGGATGGCGCTGGTGGTACCTTCACCATCAGCGCCACTCTTGACCCCAAATAGGAAAGCGCGCTCGTTGCTTTCCTGCGGGCGAATGTCGACGTGTTTGCGTGGCAACCGTCTGATATCCCCGGTGTTCCCAGGAAAGTAATTGAGCACCACCTTGTCGTCTGTCCTCATGCGCGGCCCGTCAAGCAAAGAGTCAGGAAGCAAGCAGTGGAGCGCCAAGAATTCATAGCAGAAGAAATCAAGAAGTTGGAAGCAGCAGGCCTTGTCAGAGGAGTACTCCATCCCACGTGGTTGGCCAATCCAGTTGTCGTGCGCAAGGCTAACGGGAAATGGAGACTCTGTATTGACTTCACTGATGTCAATAGAGCTTGTCCCAAAGACCCATTTCCCTTGCCGCGCATTGACCAGATTGTTGACTCCACAGCCGGATGTGATTTGCTTTCATTTCTTGACGCATACTCAGGATACCATCAGATCTTCATGGCAGAAGAAGATGAAGAGAAAACCGCATTTATCACCCCGTGTGGCACGTATTGCTTTGTACGGATGCCTTTTGGGTTGAAGAATGCTGGTTCAACATTCGCAAGGGTAGTCCACCATGCTTTTGAGCCGCAGATGCACAGAAATGTGGAAGCCTACATGGATGACATAGTGGTCAAGAGCAAGGACAGGGCGACCCTAATTCAAGATTTAGACGAGACTTTTGCAAATCTGTGCAAGATCAACCTCAAGCTCAAACCCGAGAAGTGCGTGTTTGGAGTCCCTTCTGGCAAGCTTCTCGGGTTCTTCATGTCTCAGCGGGGAATTGAAGCCAATCCCGACAAGATCAAGGCCATTGAGCAGATCGAAGCACCAAAGGGCGTCAAGAATATATGAAGGCTTGCCGGTTGTGTGGCTGCTCTCAGCAGGTTTATCTCTAGATCTGCTGAACGCGCCCTGCCATTTTTCAAAATTTTGAAGAAGGCAGGTCCAATGAAATGGACTCCGGAAGCGGAGGCCGCGCTGCAGGACTTGAAGAGATACCTGTCCTCCACTCCAATACTTGTCGCACCTAAACCACAAGAAAAATTACTGCTATATCTGGCAGCAACCAATCAAGTGGTTAGTGCTGCGTTAGTAGCAGAGAGGGAGGCGGACCGTGAGCCAGCGACCGCGGCAAGTGAACCCAGCGACAAGCAGGGGGCTTCCCCGACAAGCTCTGGCCCCGACAAGGTTGAGTCTGCACAGGCATGCAAGGAGGTGCAGAGGAGAATGGTGCAGCGCCCAGTTTACTTTGTCAGTTCCCTTCTGCAAGGGGCTAGATCAAGGTACTCCGGTGTGCAGAAGCTGCTTTTCGGCCTCCTCATGGCCTCGAGAAAGTTGCGCCATTACTTACAAGCACATGAGATCACAGTCGTCACTCGATTTCCGCTGAAAAGGATACTGCAAAATCCAGAAGCAATAGGCAGGATTGTCGAGTGGGCGCTGGAACTGTCAAGCTTTGGCCTCAAGTTTGAGAGCACCTCAACTATCCAAAGCAGAGCATTGGCAGAGTTCATAGCAGAGTGGACGCCAACCCCAGATGAAGAAATTACAGAGACAAGCATCCCCGTCAAGGAAGCAAGCAAAGAGTGGCTGATGTACTTTGATGGTGCCTTCTCGCTGCAAGGCGCCAGTGCAGGCGTGCTGCTTATCGCACCCACCGGAGAGCACCTTAAGTACATAGTCCAGATGCACTTTCCCAAGGAGCAAGCAACCAACAATACCACAGAGTATGAAGGATTGCTCGCCGGACTCAGAATCGCGGCAGACCTTGGGATCAGCAAGCTCATTGTCAGGGGTGACTCACAGTTGGTCGTCCGCCAAGTAAACAAGAATTATCAGAGTCCGTTGATGGAAGCTTACGTCGATGAAGTGAGGAAACTAGAAGAGCACTTTGACGGCCTACAGATGGAACATATCCCGAGAGCTCAGAATGATATTGCTGATGGCTTGTCAAAGTGCGCCGCACTAAAGTTACCTGTGGAACCAGGGATCTTTGTGCTTAAGTTGACTCAACCATCCGTGACACCATCAAATGGACAAATCAAGAAAAGGAAGTTGGTTTCTGGTGACTACCTCCCGGCAGAGCTCCCCGAAGCCGCCACCAAGAAGGTCCCCAGAATCGACGCCGAAGGCGCTGAGGGCAGTCTACTCCGGCAAGCCTCATGGTTTGTTCCGTCGAAGCAGACGCTCCCGACAGGTTTTGCTCCGGCAAGCTTGTCGGGGAACGTCAAGCTCCGGCAGAGGTGCAGCTCCTCGCCGTAGAAGCGGACGTTCCCACAGCAGCTGAGTGCAACACCGAGAACGCTGAGGGGCAGTCTGCTCCGGCAAACCTTATGGTTTGTTCCGTTGAAGCAGACGCTCCCGACAAGTTTTGCTCCAGCAAGCTTGTCGGGGAACGTCAAGCTCCGGCAGAGCCACAGGTTCTTGCCGTAGAAGCGGATGTTCCCGCAGCGGCAGATTTGCCTTTAGTCCTTGTTGTCGAGCCACAAGCTCCAACATGGGCGCAGCAAATTGTCTGTTTCCTTCAGACAGGAGAACTTCTCGAAGAACAAGAAGAAGCGGAAAGAGTAGCCCGGAAGTCAAGTATGTACCAGTTTGTCGACGAGACTCTGTATAGAAGAAGGCTCAACGGTGTGAAATTGAAGTGTATTCCCCGGGAAGACGGACAAAAGCTGTTGGCAGAGATACACGGAGGCATATGTGGTCACCACATTGGCGCAAGAGCACTTGTCGGCAAAGCGTTCCGGCAAGGTTTCTTCTGGCCAACAGCCCTCCAGGATGCAACTGCACAAGTAACCAAGTGTGAAGCATGCCAGTTCCATTCCAAGCAGATACACCAGCCAGCTCAAGCTCTCCAGACGATCCCTTTATCCTGGCCATTTTCGGTCTGGGGGCTTGAAATCCTCGGCCCCTTTCCCCGAGCTGTCGGGGGCTTTGAGTACTTGTACGTCGCAATCGACTAGTTCACAAAGTGGCCGGAAGTGAAACCAGTGAGGAAGGTGACCGCACAGTCAGCCGTCAAGTTCTTCAGGTCGATTGTTTGCCGCTTCGGGATCCCCAACAGGATAATCACCGACAATGGCACACAATTTACGAGCCGCACCTTCATGCAGTACGTCCAAGACCTTGGCGCCAAGGTCTGCTTTGCTTCTGTTGCTCATCCGAGAAGCAACGGTCAAGCAGAGAGGACAAATGCTGAAGTGCTGCGCGGGCTCAGGACCAGAACTTTCGATAGGCTGCACAAGTGCGGAAGGAACTGGATCGAGGAGCTACTGGTGGTTCTTTGGTCGATCAGAACGACGCCAAATCGAGCCACTGGCCAGACACCCTTTGCTCTAATCTATGGAGCAGAGGCAGTTACCCCCACGGAACTCATATACGGGTCACCTCGAGTGCTCGCTTATGATGAGCTCGAGCAAGAGCAGCTGCGGCAAGATGACGCGCTGCTCCTTGAGGAAGACCGTCTCCAGGCTGCTGTGCGAGCTGCTCGCTACCAGCAAGCTCTGCGCCGCTACCATAGCCGCAGAGTCAATGCCAGGAGTCTCGAGGAAGGTGACCTTGTTCTTCGGCGCATTCAGTCGGCCAAGAATTCCAACAAGTTGACGCCGAAATAGGAAGGCCCTTACCGAGTGAAGCGAGTCACAAGGCCTGGCGCAGTCCGCCTTGAGACCGAAGATGGCGTACCAGTGAGCAACTCCTGGAACATCGAGCATCTTCGTAAGTTTTACCCGTAAGGCGCGGTTGTCGGACCCTGTCCGGCAACCACCCTTCTGTACAAGTCTTGCCGCTGTTGCATGTAAACCTTTGTACAGAGCCGGGCGCAGACCCCGTGCACCAGTAAAGCTCATGTGCCCCACGGAACTCGTATACGGGTCACCTCGAGTGCTCGCTTATGATGAGCTCGAGCAAGAGCAGCTGCGGCAAGATGACGCGCTGCTCCTTGAGGAAGACCGTCTCCAGGCTGCTGTGCGAGTTGCTCGCTACCAACAAGCTCTGCGCCGCTACCATAGCCGCAGAGTCAATGCCAGGAGTCTCGAGGAAGGCGACCTTGTTCTTCGGCGTGTTGAGTCGGCCAAGGATTCCAACAAGTTGACGCCGAAGTGGGAAGGCCCTTACCGGGTGAAGCGAGTCACAAGGCCTGGCGCAGTCTGCCTTGAGACCGAAGATGGCGTACCAGTGAGCAACTCCTAGAACATCGAGCATCTTCGTAAGTTTTACCCGTAAGGCGCGGTTGTCGGACCCTGTCCGGCAACCACCTTTCTGTACAAGTCTTGCCGCTGTTGCATGTAATCCTTTGTATAGAGCCAGGCGCAGACCCTGAGCACCAGTAAATGAAGCGCTGACACCCCGGGGTTAGAGCATGCATGCTAGGTTGAGTCTCGTCCTTGGTTAGGGTTGACAGTGCCTAACAGCGGGTAACCCCTAGCTTAGAGGTCGAGTTTTCGTCCCTTTGCTTTCCTTTCGTTCGCAGGGCTCACACGTCCCGGCTAGACTGCTTGAGGACGAAAGGGAGAAGAAGGGCGCACCGGCACCTAGGCCCCGGCAAGCCAGTGTTGCCGGGGGCTGCGAATGCCAAGATTCGCCCACGGCAAGCCAGAGTTGCCGGGGGCTGCGATATCAGATAAGTCTTTCATCCCTCATCATGCATCCTCTTATGGACTGGGGAATGCGAAACCGCGTTTCTTCCCGAAAACTGCCGTGCTCCCTCAACTCTAGGCCCTGGAGCTCGTTCCCGGGGGCCAAGTTTGGTCGTAGCCGCGGCAGCGAAGGGACGAAACGAGGAGACCGCACCCACCTTGTTCCCGGCTCCGTCAAAGGCGTGAGAAGGGTCGAGCGCCGTGGGAAGGCGGCAGGGCCTGTTGCCGGGAGAAGAAATGTCTGTCCGAGGATACCAAGGACTTGCTCCTTGGTGTGGGTTCAACCCGCGAGACAACTAACCCGGCAAGCATCCCCTTTTCATTAAAAAACATCCCACTCAGGTACAGTCCATAGAGGATGAAAAACATGAAAGAGAGGATTACAAGTTTTAAATACAGCTAAGGCCCGAAGGCTTACAAATTAAAAGGATGAGATGCCCGTAATCTCTTTCCTGTCCCTCTCTTCAGGAGGCAGGTCAAGGAGGCAAAAAGGGCAAAAGGAACGCCTAGGCGAGCTACGGGTGCCAGAAGACACCAAGAGAAGATCCCGGGGGCCGTCCGAAGGCTGGACGGTGATGGCGGCGCTGGAAGCGGGGCTCGAAGACGGGGCGGCAGGACGTCAGCACGCTGTCGAGGGCAGCACGCCCTCGTACTCCGACCTGACAGCCTTGTCGCCAGCCCTCTTCCCCTTCCGCAGCCTCCCTACGCCAGCCGCCCAAGGAGACGACCCCGGGGAGTTCAAGGAGCCGGTGATACGGATGATGGGGTCGCCGGTGCCGCGTGAAGCGGCGCCCGACGCCTAGTCGGGCCCGCCGTTCCGCCGCCCGCTACCCTCCTCGTCGATGTCGCTCTCCTCCTCGTCACTCTCGCTCGAGGAGGAGTCTTCGCTATCGGAGGAGCTGTCCATGCAGCACTTCGCCCGAGTGCCGAAGCACCCGAAGACCTTGACGGAGAGGAGATCGCCCTCCATCAACTTAAAATGGAGGGTGAACCCCTCCATCAGGCTGTGGATACGAGCGAACGTCTTCCACTCTCGATCAAGATACATCACATTAGGGGCTGGGAATACAACACGGACTCGCGTGCCGCTAATCCCACAACCCCTCATGTGCAATCTCAGTGTCTCGGGCGGCTCCGACTCCATCGCGCTTGCAAACGGAGCTGGAAGCCGGAGGCGACGACGAGGCGCCCGGCGCAGCTTGACGAAGAACTCGCAAGGGTCGTCCTCTATATGGACCGCCATGGGGGGAGGAGCCGCCGGCGGAGGCAAAGCTGGCGCGCTGCCCCGTCCGCCTCTTCCCCGAGCGCCTCGACCCCGTCCTCGACCTCGTCCACGACCTCGCCCCCTCCCTCTTCCCCTTGTGGTTGGGTCTGCCACCAAGGGCGCGGAAGAGGGAGAGGTGCGCTATCTGGCGGCGACCCTCGCCGCCACCGATGAAGGGCCAGGGTTCCCTTTCTCCATGGCAAATGAGAGAAAGGGGAGCAGAAGCTAAAGAACGGAGGAGATGAGAGAGTGCGGGCTTCTATGCTCCCCTCCCGCTCTTTATAAAGGAGCGAGGTGGGGGCTCAGCCGCCCCGCTCAGCGAATCAAGGCACGGGGGGAACAGGGAGTCGGGGCCGGCCCGCTGCCTCTGCTCGCGTCTCCCGCTCCCACCGTCAGCGACCCCAAGTGCATGAGAGCCACGTGGCGGAGATGCAGAACCGAGGCGACGAATGAAGCGGCCTCGCCCCACCCCGTGATCACGAGGAGTGGGCACCTCGAAAACTGCGCATCGGCCTCGTCTAGTAAATGCACCACGCCCCCATGCCCACCTCCGTTTAGGTAGGAGGGCGTGAACCGTCCCCTTCATCATGGCTCGGCGCATGCTCGCGGGGCTTAGCCCCACGCACGCCACCCACATCGCCCACGATGTCGCGTTTGACGCGTGCCGTTTCGGGCGTGCGCGGTGGAAGCGGAGAGATATGCGGCGTAACCTAGGCCGCGCATGCCCGTGCACTGTTTTGGGCCTGGACCAACAGCGCTCGGCACCGTGTCTGGCCCAGGCCCGGGGGCTCCTGTCGGTGTACTAGAGTAGGGGTACCCTATTACCCCGAACTTGTGCATGGGCAGTCGCAGCATCCCGCGGCAAGGCTTGCCGGGTGACCGCCAAGATCCTCCGCGGCTACTTTGAAGACCATTCAAGAGCAAAGTACTCAAACCAAGGCCCCGGCAAGAGGAGCTTGCCGGGAAGGCGAACCAAGGCCCCGGCAAGAGGAGCTTGCCGGGAAAGCCAACCCAGGCCCCGGCAAGAGAAGCTGGCCGGGAAGGAAACACGACCCCGGCAAGAGGAGCTTGCCGGGAAGGCCACTCAAGGCATACCAAGGAACTTGCCGCGACGCGCCACGCGCTCCGACAAGGCGACAAGGCCCCGGCAAGAGGAGCTTGCCGGGAAGACTGGCCAAGGTACCTCGGAGCCCGGCTAGCGACAAGCTTCCGGGCCCGACGAGATAGCAGCAGCGACAAGATGACGACCGCGGCAAGGAGCTTGTCGCGGGAAACCCCCACTTCGTGCCCGCGCTCCAGCCCACCTGCCAACGTGTCGCTCTAGAACCCTCCCAAGCACACGCGGCAGGGGGCCGTGCAGCTAGGGGTGCGAGGTGGCAAGCAGGCGCTGACAAGATCACCATCGTGGCGAATGAAGGCGCCCCTAACGGTCCTTCTCTGCACTGTTCGGGCGACTCAGACGGGTATTTAATGCCCTTGTCCCCTGGCGTCAGAGTTAGGTAGGGTGCACTATACAAGCAACTGTACCAACTACCTTGCTTTTTATGTTTTTACCCTCCTCTGCGTTGCCACCTGTCGGTGACCCCTTTAGCGTATAAAAGGAGGCCCCTGCGCAACGTAGAGGAGGTTTGGCTCGTTCGAAACATCAGGCAAACCCTCGCGCTCAGTCTGGCAGCGTCCATCGCTCCTGTGCAAGAATCCAATACACACAAACAAGCAGCAGTAGGGTTTTACGCATCCGTGCGGCCCGAAGCTGGGTAAAACCGCCCATGTGCCTCGCCTCGATCTGCTCTTCGCGCGGTCTCCGCCCCCTCCACCGAACCGAAAGGGGCCCGGCCAGCCGGCCCCATAGGTGTTCGTGGGTCAGCGTCCCCCAACAATTATCTCCTAGTTAATCGGATAATTCAGTCTGACAAACAGAGAGCGTGTACCAAGGCTACTTACCAGCCTCCAGTCAAAAATTCCTGAAGGCCCAGAGAAGCTGGGATCCTGCTCAAAGACCTTGCAGTGATTGTGATTGTATTCCGTGAAACAACACGTCCGGTACGTGCGAAGGATCATCAATCTTTTGTTGTCGTCTGATCGAGCCAGGAACCACCTGCAACTGCCATGCCGCTTTTCTTTGAAAGGTTCTGGGATTAGGAAGGGTAGGGACACCAGGCGGCCTACAACATCATATCAAGTTGAAGTCAAATAAAAAAGGGCTCTTGGTTTAGTTAATCTTAAGAACAGCATGTTATGAGCATGAATATTTTTTAGCAAATGTTGACAGTAATATAAGCAAGCCATCATGATATCATAGGAAAGTAACATACTGCTGTAACAACCGTTTGTAGCGATGACTGGAGTAGGCCAGCAATACGTCCAGCCATAGAAGGAGTCGACAGCTTAAATGAAGCCCTTGCCCTTGTGTTCAATTGCATCAGAGAACCATGGAGGATGTATGATCCTGCGATGGACGTGCAGATTTATCCACTTACCGTAGTGACCTGTCAGATAGGCGAGACCGCGATAGAAGAACGCAATTAGCCTGAAGTCTTTATAATTCGCAGATCTTGTGGGCACTTGGCAGATTACAACCTTGAGCAAATCAAACTTGGTATCATGTTGGCTACTGTAAGATTCCGAGTATTCTGGGCCGCAGTGCCAAAGCAGTGCAGTGTTAATCGAAGGAAGGGGGATCAATCGCCGGGTGTAGACCTCCACGAGCATCCAGCTACCGCGACCGTCGACGAGCACCATCCAAGACGTGTTCATGCTGACCCAGTACATACCGTTAATGTAGTTGAGGCTGACGGGGATCGGATCGCAGTCAAGGGGGTTGATGCTTGCCACCCTATGATCGTTATGCTACGTGACACGCCGTTTCTGAAGATCAGGCGGCATCAGCAAGCAAGGAGCTGGCTTAAAAAGCTCCAGCCTGAGGGCTTTGAGTAAACGGTACAGCCCCGACGAGCACACGGCGAGCGGCATGGTACTGAGATTGTCCACACGCAAAACAATGAGCTTGATTACCTCTATGGGGAGCGAATTCCAGCCACTCTTTCAGCGGACGCTGCTCGGTTCTGCCATTGTTAGTGCTTGGGCTTCGGACGAGGGGGGAGGCGCCTTAGCGGGGATGGAACATTGGACGAGATTATGTGCGGACAAAGATGGAGAAGCGAATATGTGCTGCGGGAAGTGGACATGTGATGATGACTACAGCACGCTGCTTGACTTACGAGACACATACCAGCAGCGTAGGGTCATGTCGCTGCCAGACAACTTGCTTGAGTGATCACAGTACTGGTACTCCCTGCAGTGCTATGCCCTAACTTTCTTGAGTAGAGTAGTAGAGTAGGACTCTGCTCTACTACTAGCACCGAAGGAGTAGTATATTCTAATCTAAAATAGTTACAAACTTCAATGCCCGAGCGTGGAACGACTACGAACCGTGCTCAAAGACCGTGTCTACATGGTGTTTGGACATGGGCGACAACCTCAACGCCAACGGTGCTGCTCCCGTTGCACCGTATGTGTTTCAGTCCTTCCTGTTTGAAATCGTGGTAGAATTCATGTTTCTACTCTGTATCCTACTACTATGCTAGTCCACATTATTAGTTTCATCTCTGTTATAGCCGTCATGATTTATTTTGTGCTTATTCGGATTAAATCTCATAGTAACTTGCTCATATATTCAACTGGCGCAACGTCCCCTACAGCCACTCCCGTTTCATGGATGGCCTGGTCGATGTTGGAATTTTGCTAGTAGGCCTTTATAAGGTGAGATCTTCCACCACTTGTATGAGCATGAGAAGAGGAGACCTACACGCGTGGGCGGCGACACTGGCTACGCCGAGCATACTTGGACTCTGCGGAGCTGGGACTTTCCCGCCGATGTGGGCATGGAAAACCCATGGTGTTATTTGGACTCCAACAATGTGCATGGGGACTCCAAGGAGGTTCATCTGGACATCTGCATTTTCAAGTTAAATGTTGATCATTAGTCTTCGCTCAATGTAATCCGTTGTCTAAGCATGTGGAGACTTCCATGCACGATCTTGCTCTATTGGAGTATCGCGCATGAATAAAAGTGTATCCATTTATGGTTTAGTCTAGAATCTTCCATGTATGAATTTTTACTATAGTACTGGTGAAAGACTTATGATGAACCATTTCTTACATATCCTCTGCCCCCTCCCAAGTCATCCTGATTTAATCCCTCCGTCTAGGTGTATAAGGGCATGGTTAATACTTAAATAGTATAGCCAACTGTTGGCTACAAGAAAGTGCCATGTCATCTGTAGCCAACATGTATAACAATGGATACTCAAAACTAATTCTTGAAGATCATTTCCTGCAAAGCACAATAAGAGTTATTTCTTCACAAGTTTTGGATGCAGGTTGAACAGTTGAACGCTTTTGTTTGCAAAAGATACTTTTTATCTATTTCACCCGGATGTTTGTGAGTTCTACAGATGAAATAATATCCGAACAAACCTATCCAAATGAACTAACCGAGGCATCTCCATCTTAATTTTCTCTTGCAAGTCGTGCGTGGTCCCTTCATCGTGAAAATGCTCTGGCCGTCGCATTGATTTGCATGCATGGATAGCACCACCATATTTTCAAAGGAGGAGCGAGCTCTATATTTCAGCCAAGGCATGCATGATTTGAGGAATTATGGTTGGGCATGCATGTAGAAAAGGGAGGAGAGTAATTTGCATGCGAGGGATTAAAGGAAGGGAGGCCAGCGGCTAGGCATTCAAAGGAGGCTGCATGCAAGATTACATGGGATCCAGATACTAGTCCCAAAACTAGTTCCTCTTTTTGCGGACATGCCTTGGTACGAAAGATTGACAAGTTAGGCCGTGTAAAAATGGATGGAGGGACTAGTAGTACGTGTAGAGGGCGGCGCTGCACGGGAGTCTCACCTCTCACCCTGCTCGTGGCACGGCAGTAAAGCCGCCATATCACAAAACCCAACCACTCCCAGTAATAAGTGTGCTGGTAAAATAAATGGACAGGAAACCATCACATCCCTCCGTCTTTTTTTCATTTCATCTCTCTGCATTTACTTTCTCTGGTTCATCTCGCACACTCGATCCCTAGCTACTACTCCTAGGGCCAGTTCTTTTGGCGGCTTCCCCAGCTTTTCTCACAAGACTAGACACAGTGGAGAGTAACAATAAGGCGCCTCACTCATTTATTTGGGCTTCTAAACTACTATTATGTCCTAGTTTATTCCTCACCATTGTAATTTGTGCTAAATTTTGACCAAAGATTTAACCGGTTTTTCCTCACCATTGTAATTTGTGCTAAATTTTGACCAAAAATTTGACACAGATTACAATGGGGACCAATAAACCAGGACGGAGGTAGTAGTTATGCGATTACTAATCTAGAAGCCTAAAAGAACTGGCCCCTGGTACTCCTACTAGTAGTAGTACTCAAGTTGGAATTCCAATTGCACGGCACAACCTGTTAGGCAAAAAATTCGATACAGAGTGTAGGAAGTGGTTTGGGAATTTGCATGCCTTTCCAACCAGTGAGATACTCCGTACAAAGTACGACAGAGAAATAAGCACAGAGAAGGAAGCTAAAAGTAAACAATCAAACAAGCATTTTTGCATTTGTTTTGCATTGAATCGTTTCACAAGCTTGACTAGTGCTGTTTTTCCACTTTTATAAAAACTGCATCGTAATGTTAAAACGTGCATTTGCACGTACATAAGTAATAGTAGTACTCCCTCCGTCTAGGTGTATAAGTCTTCCCTCCTTCTTGGTCACGGTGCACAACCGAAGATGACTTATTGACCTGGACGGAGGGAGTAGCATAGTCTGCAAGCATATATCGAGAGAGACGTGTAGTGTGATAGTATATAGTAAAGTTTGTGCTATATGCACGTATTTGCAAATTGCATACGAATACATAAGGTTTCCAATCTTTCCCTTTTACATACTTAATTAAGGACGCTAAAAATTTCTGAACGTTCGGGATTTATCATTTGCGTCCCAAAACTAATGAGATGGCCTTACGAAACAAAAATTATACTCCTCCTAAAAGCCACGGCGCTCGCAGGAGCGCTTGCGGCGCGCCACGAGTGCCCTGGTGCGCGGCTGTTTCCCAGCGCGCCGACACAACGCCTCTTCCTCAGCCTCGCAAATCACGAGGTGCTGATTGGTGGCTTGCCAGTGGGCAAGCGCGATCTCACCGGTGTGGTGATCCGGCGCCAACAGGTACTCCTCCTCGCTGGAAGCGTGCACCCGGTCCACGTACTGCCAAGCGTAGATGAGGCGCTTGGGCCTGACTGCACTCAGGGCGTCGGCACGGGCGTCCTCCGCCACCCTCACGCCCCTCGCACGAGCCATCTGCCAAAGAGCCAATTGCCTGACTCTCTCGGACGCGACATAGGCCTCCCAGGCAGCTTGTTCCGTGGTGCGCTTCTCTTCCTCATCCTTCTTCTCCACCTCTATTTTAGCGCGCTCTACTGGAGGCAAAGCCTCCCACAAGGCGACATCCATTTCTTTCCAAAGCTCCTCAGGGCTGGGGGGCTCGGCGGGCGGCGTGGCGTTCTCCTTGTAGCGGGGAGCCGACGCATCCTCCGGCGCGCGTGCTGGCGAGATTGGGAAGGCCGACACGTCCACCTCGACGCGTCGCGGCGAGGAGCGGAACACCGACGCGTCCTCCTCGACTAGTGGCAATGAGGAATGGAACGGCGACGCGTCGCGTAGCGGCAAGGAGCGGAACACCGACGCGTCCTCCTAGACTAGTGGCGGCGAGGAATGGAACGGCGACGCGTGACCGTCCGCGCGGTGCTGCGAGGGGCTCCTAGGGCTTGGGAGGGGCGATGCCATGGTGGTCGACGTGAGAGGGAGGGGGAGGACAAAAGCGATGAACGTGAACGTGAGGGGGAGGAGATAGCGATGTCGTGGGAGGCGTAGTATTTATAGCGAGCAATGGCACACGTACGTAAGATATGGACTGAGCTGCACTGACTTAACTGCAGGTCCAGTTGTGTCACTAACATGTGGGCCAGACCCATGTTGGACCCATAAGTCAGTGACCGAATGCACCTGTAGTTAAGTAACAGCTACGTGGGCATATTTGTTGGAGTAAATTACGGAGGAGCGAAGGGGTGGAAATATTGCTGGTCACGACGGATTGGACGAGCGTGGGGGGAGGAGAGTCATGCATGCAGATTTTTTCACACGGGGTGGAGTGGTGGGACCGCCGGAGGGAGAAGGAGAGTTTGGTAGGCATATTATTTCCACACATGGAGAGGAAAAGATTTGGAGACGAACGGGCTTCCTGTAGGTATGGGGAATGGTGCATAATAAGTCATCTTGCATGCCGGGCTAGGTATAGTCTCAAGTCAATAAAAACAAACACGCCCCACACATGTTCATATTTCAAGGTGCACTAAATTATTGCATGCGATGATTAAGGCTGGCCATAATGGTGGTATCTTAGCACATGGGAATGGCAAACATGCTGATGTGGCAAAGAATTAAAGAAGAGAGGGGGGTTAGAGTAACTAGTGTTCATGCATGCATTGGTAAACACAATTTTTTGTGGAGAACGATAGCACTAGTTGAGTACTTTTGCAGACTTCAAAAACTATTCCGCGATGTGTCAACATTCACAATGTTAAATCAATATTTTTACACTCATTATAAAATGTAGTTCTTATACTCATTATAATCAATACTCCCTCCGTCTAGGTGAGCAAGTCATCTTAGATTGTGCACTGTGACCATGGAGGAGGGGAAACCGAGAGATCTTAATGTTTATTTGCTAATTAATACCATTGCATGCAATGAACTAACCACTGCATGTCGTGTTTGGTAGTCTCAAGTTATTAAAAGCATGCACACCCACATCTCCTATTGGTTCATATGTCAAGAAACAAGAAACGAGGTAGAAGTTAATGCATCGTGCCTAAGTGTTTTGGGAATATTGTATCGAATGAGTGTACTTGTGTGGCTGGTTAATTAATATAAGGTGGTGTTCAAAAAAACTATAAATTTGGTCAATCACTTTGCAAATGGTTGACGGGAGTAAAAAGGACGAGAGGGAGTATCATGCATGCAGAGTAGGCAAAAAAATTGCTTGTCTAAAAAAGGCAAAAAAATTGCTCATTTATAGCCGGCCGAAGTCACCAAGGGGGCGACCGGGCGAGTGAGGTGAAGGTCGAGGGAGGCGCGATGTTTGACGGAATTAAGTGAAGTTACATCCACGCGCCGGCATGGCGTGCAAACAGGCAGAAGCTATACCATCAGGCCTATGATATGGGTCTAGTAGACATGACATCTAGTGGGTCCCGCATAGTTCTCGAGAACTCTTTGGGGGCTCGCAGCCGTTTATCCACCGGGCAAGCCAGCAACCCCACGCCGTTCGCACGCCCTACTCGTCCCCGTCTTCTACCTTACAACAGTTCGCTCCCAGTCGTCCCGTCCTTTCGCATTAGTTCGCTCCCAGTTTTTTTGCGGGGTAAAACAGTTCAACTTCTCCTAACCCTCCTCCAAAATCCATGGCCTCCCAAATCTCCATGGTTGCCACTGAGTACCAGGTTAGAGCCATCACCAGTGATCTGTTCATCGTCATCTACACACGTGGATCCGAGACGGTGAAAGCATGGCTTGCTCGCTTCCTATGCATGTTCAACAATTCAATGGATGAGTGGGTCGCTGGGCTAGATGTTGAGTACACCACAGTCCTGGGATGAGAGAAGGATCTAAAGGACGAAGAGAGAAAGAAGCCCGCCGTGATCCAGGTTTGCGTACATAACGTTTGCTTGGTCTATCACATATGCCATGCCAATGTTGAGTGCCAGGATTTTAAGAACTTCCTCAAGGACAAAAGAGTGAAATTAGTTACTGTAGGCTTTAAGAACGACAGTGACGTCCTGCATCGGATAGGTCTCGTTGTAGGCCAGCCCTTTGATCTCGAGAAGGCAAGCCCGGTGTCCTCCTCTCAACCTTCAATGCTGACCCTGTCAGCAGCCATGATTGATCCTTCGTACGCTAAACTGAAGAAACCTCATCACGAGTTTCATCATGCATGGGAGTCGAAGAAATTAGATGAAGATCACATCCTGTACGCAGCAATGGATGCCTACCTTTGTTTAAATATCTACAAGGGTTGGATGAAGAAGCAGAGCTCAGTGTCCGGTTCAAGCAAAGAAGCGTCGGCGAAGAGGAAGAGGAAGAGGGACGAGGACGAAGTCGAGGACGTGGACTCAGACTCCAAATAGGTGGCAGTGTCGTCGCTCATGCTGGTTCTACTCCAGTGTCAAGCGGACTAGTTGCTTATTAGTTTATTTTCAAGGGTGTGTTGTGCTGAGGCCCCATCAGAACTATCTTTATGTTCTTTCTCGTTATTTGAACTCTTTAGTACGTACAGTAGTACTAGTACTATGTCTTACTACTATTCTTCTTGCAGTTGGTACTACTACTCGTATCATTGTGTTCCTACTGTACTTAATACGTTCGTACTAGTAGTATAATTTGAGTCAGTCGATTTATGAAAGAAGTTCGACGGAGCAAAGGAAGAAGACGGCAGAAGAGGTGGAAGAAGCCCTTCTAGCCATCCATGTTGCATCAAACGGCTCACATGAGTCGACTGGCCCAAATTGCTCCTTCAGATTGCAGGATCCACGTGGAATTCAAGGTCTCGAAGGTAGATTCCGCGTCCGCACCCGATTTGCGGGCTCGACGCGTGCGCGACCGGCTTCCGCCGCGACAGCCACCATGCACGCCTCCTCCGCACGGGCGGAGACGACAATGACATGCTAGTTCCTCCTCGTCGCCGTGCTAGAGCACGCGCTCGTCCTCCTCTTCGTACGCTACGTGCATAGACGCGGCTCCACCAGCTGCTCGCGTGCTTGGCAGCACGGCGGCATCGCGAGGAGGGACTGCAGACGACATGAGCGGGCGAGCCTTCGGCTTCATGGCACAGGGATGGCGGCGACACGGTAGTGATGGGTGAGAAATTGTTGGCCGGAGCAGGCGGGCGCCGGCATGCGCAACGGCGGCGGTGGCATATTGATGAGTGCGCGTGTGGGAGATTACTTTAGTTTTAAATATAAGGTTGGTTAAACTTAAAAGAAAACCATACTAGTACACGTAAACATTAGACTTAGGCAGCGCTTTTATTAGTTAGTACCACAGCCATGATACGGAATCATGTGCAAGCACGTGAACCGCGGCCGCGCGGTCGATTGAACGGTGCATCACCGTGTCACGCTCGAAGGACATCCACCGAACCTTTTTGTGTGTGTGAAAACAATCCTCGAGTATTACTCAGCTTTTTTTCCTGTGAAAGTTCTTGACGCTGCAATATTTCAATATATTTGAATTTAGCTGCAGTTTGTGTTTATTTGGATTTGGACGTTTTAGGTGCGCCCTAGTTTTTTTTAATACTGATTTTGTGTGTGTGACTGAGAGAGAACGTGTGTATGTGTCCATATGTGTGTTGTGGCGGAAGGGCAATGTGGAGACGGTGTGCGTGTGATACAGACATAGAGAGGTGTGAATGTGCAAATGATCATGCATGAGTGAGACATAGACAGATGCCGATACGTTGTGTATACATGAGAGAACGGTCTTCTAGTTTACTTGTGTGTGTGTGTGTGTGTGTGTGTGTGTGTGAGAGAGAGAGGAGCATCCATAACACAACAACCATCTCTCTCGATTCGTCCGTCCCTCGCACAGTTGCATGCAACACATGCATCAATGCGCACATTTTGACACCCTCACCCGGCCCCTGCTCACCTCAAGGCCCGCACAATATCTTCGTGAATACCCATTTCTCTCCTTAGGTTTGTTTTCCCTCAATATCTGACACACACACACACACACACAGAGAGAGAGACACACGCAGCACAACACACACACACACACTCCCCCGAGCACACAATTCATCCCCATCCAAGGTTATATGGCGACCACTCTCGCTTGTGCTTCTTTGCACCCTAACATGCACAACACCTCAATCTTCAAAGAGGGCAATGAGCAGATCGAAGATGGCGACCACACCGCGCTAGAGAATGCGGGGTCATTTGGAAGTAGGGTGATGTGACGATGGCTGACTGACTCCTCCCCCTGCCCTCTCTCTCTTCCACAAAATTACTAATCCATCTCTCTCCCGCACAAAATTGTCAATCCCTCAACCCACGAGATCCTTCCCCTCTCGTCCATGTTTTTCTTGCTCTCTCATCAAACATGTTGTCTCTTCTCCTTCCACGTATACAGAATCCATATGCACACGCATCTCATGTATATTACATGTATGCATCTTTCTCACAGACCTAACTTCTTCCTCTCTCTTTCTCTCTCTCGGTGTGTCTTGTTAGGTTTGATTCCTACTCTCTCATCCACATACATACAATCTTTCCCGCCCTATCTGCTCCATCTTCAAAAGCTCTCTCTGCAAGTTTCATTCACACATTGGGATATGTCAAAATGTTGCTTCTATAATGGCTGATGTAGAGTTATGGTTGTTCTTGTTGCATCCTACAAAGTAATAACTATGAAATGCATTTAGATTCTCATTTGACTCGGATTATGTGAGGTTGAGCATGTTGTGAAGTACTATAGACCTTGTATACATCTTGGGATTCAACAATGATTGTAACTATTAAATTGTATAGACCATTACATTTGAAGTCAATAGCTTAATATATTTATTTCACAATTTCAACAAATGATTAGTTCACTACAAACTAAGAAAACAAATGTGTACTCCCTCTGTTTTTATTTAAGTTCGTGTATTAGCATTGGTCAAAGTCAAGTTTTGTAAACTCTCAGAAAGCTTATAACAAAAAAATATTAACATATACAATAACAAATAAATACCATTAGATTCATTATTGAATGTACTTTCACATCATACATATTTGTTATGGTAAATGTTTATATTTTTCTATAAACTTGGTCAAACTTTAGGAAGTTTGACTTCGGTCAAACGTAATATGCAGAGTTTACTACTACTACTCGCTAGTTGCTTAGCCGAATCACTCAACACGCCACACGGGGAGTCCAGTGTCACAAAATTTTGAGGTCGGCGGGAAATCTCCCGCGACCCTGATTCGAGCAGTGGGAAGTTACCATCATAGCCTTCGGAACAGGCCTACAGATGACGCTTGGTAGGGGGCTGTTTTCGTAACTTCAGGTTCACCCTACCCAGCCAACCCCACCCCGGCACCCAGAGTAGTACACCTGAATACTCCCCATTTTCTATCCCCACCGCAAAATAGACTTCTCCACGGCACTGCAGCCTTCGTGCTCCTCCCCTTCATATCGGCGCACTCGTCCACCGCAGCGCATCTGCCTCATCGACGACCTCATACGCCGCACTACAACCGGTCCTCCGTCGTTGTTGTACACGGAGCCTCTTCCCCGGCATCGTCTTCCACGGTCTCAGATCTGCTTCCCGGAAGCCGACGCCAAGCGCAGAAGTACCAGAATCGTGGACAATGAACTGACTCCCGTTGCTGACCATGACTCACAGAGGCCGCCGCGACCATCGTTCTCCTCCTCGATTGGTAATGAGTGTATTGAATCACTTAGCAGTACATGTGCAGTTTCATACCTACCCTTCAAATTTCCTGGGTGCTATTGTTCCCGTAAAAGTAATTGGTTATAGCCTCCATTATCCAATAGAATATCAGCTTGTAATTGTGCGTCGCTCTTGTTTCGCGTTCTGCTTGGGTAGGTTTTTCATCTGCAACCAGTAGTGTGGCAAATGATGGAAAGGTTTTTAGAACTAGAAAAATTCCCATGCGTTGCACGCATCAAGATGCATTTGTATGAGTAGTTTATCTTGTTGGAGATGCTCTAACATGGCAGACGAGTGCTTTAATATTGCCCACAAGATGCGCGAGTATTACTAGTAGTATATTTTTCTTGCCATGTTGAGATTTTAAAACCACGAGTACGAACATGCAGAGGAGCAATCAAGACCAAACACGGGATATTCGGGACATCTTCAAGGAGCGTGGCAAGTTAAAGAGGAGCTGCACTGAACCTGTAAAACGAGCTTTGGTAAGTAACACCCTTTCAATTACTTTCGTGTAGCCTCGTGTTCTTCGATGTGTATATGTTGTAGTTTATGTTTCTCTTAAGCGTGGTGTTCTTCGATGTGTAATAAGAAGAGTCTTAATCATTCTAATGCTTTCGTTTTTAGCTTGATGTAGGAAGTGGGTGTTCTCACCTTGTAGTCTGTTTTTATTTATTTTTTCCTTTTGAATTCACTTCTCCGAGTTCTGTTTATCTGGCTTCTACTAAATGGATCTAGGTTGCTCTGAGTATTGATCTAAAAAAGAAGTAACTTCATGTCAGGATGCAGTTCCTGCGAGGAGGGAAGTATGGTCAACCTCGAGATCATGTTTCCAAAATGAGGCTGGATTACACACAAGGTGCCAGTTCCCTAATGATGCTGGATTAGACACAAGGTGCAAATTCCCAGATGATGCTGGATTACACACAAGCCAGGTGGAGTCGTCAGCTGTTCGTGTCCTCGTGGCATTAGTAAAGGCTGAAAGAAAGCGTGCAGCAGCCCTTGAGAATGTAGCTGAGTTCCTGAAGAAGCGAAAAGAGCAATCAGATGCTCTCTTCACCCAAGCCAAAGAAGAGATGGAAGAAGCCAGAAATAAGCTAGCAGAGGCAGAGCAGGCTAGGCGTCTCCTGCTATCTAAAACTGTTGTCAATACAAAATTTCCTTCATAATAGCTAGGTTCAAATGTTTATCCAGTCAGCATGCCTGTTGTGATGTCCGTGCATCTACTGATGTGGCACAAAATGTTTTTTTCGGGTCATGTAATAACAGCAATTACTTTCCAAACAATAACAGACGAAGCATTGGACATGGTATAGTTCACGCGCAAGCCCGACATTCCAAGTTCAACTTCCACATCAAACTCATGTTCACAGATATCTGCACATTCATACATAATGTCCACAACCATGTTTCACTTCAAAGCCAAAAAAATGTGAGGAGAGTTATAAATAAAGAAAATCCTCTACTAGTTCCTGCTACAAGTGCGAGCACAACAAGTCAAGACCATGCGTAAATTAATTATATTTTAGTCATTTTTGTGTTCTAAAATGCCTGCCGGCTCGCGGAAGGACGTGTTGCCGGCACACGCGCGGATTCAATGAAGGCAGGTGGGGCAGTCTTAAGCCGGTTGCATGCGGTGAGGAGGCGTGCTCAGCCAGGCCTGCAGCGAGTGCGACCCTCTTGGCCGGCGCACCGGTTCAATGCATGCGCTATGAGAGGTCGCGTCTGTGTCAGAGCAATCACTCCCTCCAGTCGTTTTTTGTTTGGGTATAACAAAATCTCGTTTTCCATTCACATTTTACAAGTAAAGTTCGTGGACAAACTTTGACCCAAAGTACGATGGGGACTAGTAAACCAGAATGGAGGTAGTAGTTTTTTTAATCGAAGAAGGGTTTCCCCTTCCAATTTTCATTAAAGAAAACCAGCATCTAAATCTAAACCATAGTATTTGCCCTAGAACTACCAGGTTCAACATCTCGCAACATAAACCCATACAACCTCCATCGAAAAAAACAAACCATACAACCATACGCCAAGGAGGTTGTAGTACTATGAATTCCATTTTCGCTCCATACCAATCGTTCTAAAAAACTACTTACTACTTATAATGCGCCATTGAAAATCGGAACTCTTAACCCTGCTAAAAACGATATTTTAAACGTGGCTACTCGATCTGTGGCAAGTGGCGAGCCACCACGCTCCAAGTCGTTCACCTATGGTCCCGACCATCAACTCCTACGGATCAAATTATCACGCGAGCTGACTATTCCTACAAAGGTGCTCCACCACGTACCCGGTACCCGCGAATGTAGCAATCGTGCCCCTAGGGTTTTAGAGTTTATTTGTTAACGTCGCCTTTATGTAAGACTCATGTGTGCGAGACAGCGAGAGGCCGACTACGTGTGTGTGCCCCTTCTCTTCGTATATGTACTCCACCATTTGTTTGGTGTCCAAAAAATTATAATAACTACTAGCAATGTGCCAATGCGTTGCCACATGATCAAAGTAGATTAATACAGTGGCGGATCTAGATGCAGATTACGCCTAGGGCTGTGCTATGTTGAGAGATAAACTTCTATGATTTTCTATGGTTTGCATGAAGAAATTACAAAGGAAGTTGTTTATAGGCCTAGGGCTATAGCCCTAGCTGCCCCAGGCCACTTGATTAATATGTTTCACTCCAAATATATTCCTTTGGCGGTTTTGATGAGATAAGGGAGGAATGTTGTTGGTTTCAAGATTCAAGAAGTGGTATATGTCTAATTTCTACTCTTACTAGCAAGATGCCCGTGCGTTGCATGGAACATCAGGATCTTGTGGGAGAAAAGGATGAACAAGGGAAGGCCTTATCTGCAAATTTGGTGAAGAGTGCGGGTAAATTGCCATATTTTCCTTCCTATCCGTCAGATATAAATCAGACGACCTACATTGCAAGATGGCAGGCCCACCATCATCACGAACTCTATTTTTTATCCCTACTCTTATAATAAGCATTGTTGGTGATGATCGTGTGCCTGCCATCCTGCAATATAGGCCGTCCGATCTATATCTGACGGATAGGAAGGAAACTATGGCAATTTTGCAAAAAGATACCCACACCCCTCTCCACATTTGCAAATAAGGCCTTCCCTCGTTCATCCTTTTCCCCCACAAGATAAACTACTCATACAAATGCATCTTGATGTTCCGTGCAACGCATGGGCATCTTGCTAGTTGTTGAAAAAAGCCCATGTGTGTGAGAGAGAGAGAGGGCGAGTGGAGGAGGACAGAGTGCATGTGTGACAAAGACACAAGGAGTGTGTGTGCGATAGGTATCAGCTTAAAATGAGGCGATAGTGTGTGTGTGTGCATGATCGAGAGGGCGTGTCTCAAGAAGGGAAGAAAAATCTACATAGATACAAGGAGCGGGAGAGAGACATGTATGCGATGGTGGAAGCACGAGTGTGCGGGTGTATAAACCTATCTAGAGTCTAGCTAGTCGATAAATGTTTGTAAGAGAAATATGAGTCGAGGTGCGAAAGCGAGAGTTTTGTGTGTGAGAGAGAGAGACGGTAGTCGGGAAGGGGAGTGGAAGCAGAGAGAGAGAGAGGAGACGGTAGTCGGGGTTGTCTGATCAGTAAACAAATGAATAATGTCAATCTGGGATGGAGACGAAAAGGAGACCGCAACAAATGTTGTGTCTACAGGAGAGATAGAGAGAGTAATTTTAGTGGTATGAGTCATATGTAGAGACATATAGGGTGTGTGAGAGAATCCCATAGAGAGAAAGACAAAGTGAAAGACGAGTGGAGACTGTGTGTTTGGCGGTGAAAAAGAAAGATTAGGTACCGAGTGATACCAGAGAATAGTAGAGACGTGAGAGATAATGAAAACCGTGTAATGTATAATGATAGGGAGAGTGTGACACTTCTCAAGGGAGACGTCGAGAGACCATGTTTGCAATGATAGGAGCAACATGAAGTGAGCGTGCGGGTGAACTGGAGAAAAGAGAGTGATAGCTACCTGAAGGAGCATGCATGCGAGAGAGATGGGCGTGAAAGGAGTGAACAAAAAAGGGATTCAAATATTTGAATTCGAGATGATGATACATGTAATCCATACTCGAACCAAAATTGATCTATCAAACATGCATACTCATATGAATTCACACACATCTATGTTATTTAATATGTAGATATTACTAATCCATACATTTTAGTAGAACATAATTAGGTTAATTTTTTTCAAATTCAACCTTAAGATTTCGAGATTGTTGTATTTGTAAATCATATTATACATATAAAGGAGCAGAATTCTTTGTTGTGCTTTTGAAAGTATATATAAAAAATGATGTATATAGAATATAATTCCAATTGAAAATGGATCCCGCCCGAAAAAAAAGAATACAAACGGGATTCGAATTGAGTTGGCACGGTAAACGTGCACTCTGCAAAATTTGAACGAAGCGGGGAAAGTTGCAGTAACCGCCCAAAACCAAAATCTGCGAGATGGAAATCACTACTGCCTATCCCTGCCACGCAAAGCCTATATGCTAGATTTCTATCGATAGGGGTTGGTTTGTAATTTCACCCAAACGTGACGTAACCGCCTCTCACCCGGATTCATACACGGTGGGCGCCAAAACACAGTGTGTCCTCGGCCGAAATCGACTCCCTCCCCGATTCATATTCATACACGGTGGACGCCAAAAACAAACTCTCGTCGGCAAATATTCGGTGTATGCGAGATTACCTTCCTATCCCCAACCAACTAGTGTTGCTGTGATGTAGTAGAAATTTGAAACGGGGGCTAAGTTTGTAAATTTCCTCACATTTGAGAAAAGCGCGCCCTGAATACATGGTTCCCCCTTCCTCTCTACCTCCCTTTTCCCCATTCGTACTCTGTGGGCGCCAAAACACCCTCTCCACCCCACCCTCCTCCGTCCACCGCTGCCGTCTGCCACCCTATCCACCGTCGTCCTCCCCACCATGCCGGAGCTGATACCCCGACGCCACCGTCCATTACAAGAGATCGACCTCTCTCATCCACGGCTTCGGACCGGGATCCTTGCATCCCATCCTCTCGCTTCATCCCCACCGTCGTCCACCTTGCCGGCGCCGCTCCTACGGCCGTCTCGTCCATCGCGCCCCGCCGCCACCGTCTACCCTCCTAGATCTGCTTCCACGCCGTCGATAGCCATCGCTACCGCAGCACCGTCAAATTCTCAGCAGATGCGTACACGGCGCCTCACCAGAGGCGGTACTCTTTCGTATCTGCTCAACTTATTTATCGCAGCACGAAAATAGATCGCCACTGCTTTACTCCGATTTCTTGTCTTGGTTGCGAAGTTGCCTTTGTTCGGTTTGCACCTTCAGATTGGCCATGGCACGCTCAACACCATACTCGCAATGCTCATGGTTTTCCCCTTTTATATTCCACACTAGTTAAATCACAGTAGACTAAATTTCAAAATTGGGTCAGTCGATTTTTCAGAGCTCATCAGAGTTCGCCCATGCGATCGAAGGGGCTCGGGTGGGGACGGTGGTTGTGGGGGGCGGTGGTGGGGCCTCTCGAACAAAGAAAACTCAACGCGGGTGGGGGCGGGGGTGGGGGTGGGGGTGGCGGAGGAACACAGGCAGTGGGGCCGGTGGTTCGGGCGGCGGCCCGTGTGGTGTTCTTTATGGGAAGCACAGTATGTTCCTTGTCAGGAAGGGGAGTAGGGACATCTGCAGTCTAACAGCTGATAGAGCTGGCCTATACGTGATCGATAGGCTTTCAATTACTAGCGGCAATACAACACCGTAATTTCCAGCCAGTTCCACTTTCCCGATTTATATATCCTGGTTATGGTGTACCCCTGTTATGTACACTATGATCTGCCTAGTTGTTGTGTGCTCTTGTTATCATGGTTTGGCAATAAACTCTCTATACAGTATATTATGAACCTATCATCTGCCAGCTATCCTTACTTCTGGAGCCTATTTTTTGTGTACTTGTGCCAGATTATATAAATGCATGCACCATATTACAGCACACATGAGCTCTCTCATCAGAATCCAGTGATAGCACACAAGTGTTTACAGGGGCGCCCCTATATTAGAATATCATCTGCATTACAAAGATAATCTCACAACTATTTATGTTTTCATGGTTCTCAGATATCATACGCAATTACAGTGAATATCAGAATCCGCGCATCAGAAGAATATTGTGGAACACTGCAATGACTTAAAAATTGGCACCAAGGCATTGAGTGCCATTCTGGAAGCAATGAAACTCGTACGCTCCCCACCTGTTGATTCTTGTTCAGAATATCATCCTAATGACTATTCTAACCTCGAGGAGTCAAAGGCAGATGGCCTGTCCTGTTCACCCATCAAGGTGCCTGTTCTAATTTGGCAAGGTTTTATTGATTGCGCGTATCTTGCATATGTTGTCTTGCATTTCTTCTACTTTGTTGCACCACCATCTGCTTAGTTTACTCATCATATATGTCGAGATGCCATGCCCATCCATTATCAATACATATTCCATCTGTCATCGTACCATGTTTTTCCACTCAAATGTTGTTCTGGTGCATCAGACATCAAAAAGGAAGAGGGTGATTGCCGAACCTGAAGGAGCACCAGCAAAGTCCTTGAAAAACATGGTGGTGCCAGAGAAATCAGACAGCACCCCACTTATATTGGTTGTACAACCAGTGACACAAAACGTAGGACCGACTCCAGCAGACTGTACCCATACTTCACTGGCCACACCACTAGCCCCACCACACAGGACCTGCACTCCAGCAAAAGGTATACCGATTTCATTTGCCATAGCACCAGCTGTACCACAGAAAAATCCCACTCCAGCAAAAAGTACAGCAAGTCCACCGGCCGAAGACCTATCCCAACTGCAGAGACGGCCAATTCCTGCAGATTAGAACCCCATTCCATTTATTCCCAGTTTAAAAGACAATGCTTTCAATGTTGTTAGGGACTACGTGCATATATTCCCATCATGGGAAGATTATTGTGAAGACAAACACCATTTTCACATCTTCCTGTCCAACTTACGTGTAAGTGCTATTATTCATGGTTATTATTTTCCTGTTTTCTGCTGATTGAACACATCAATGATTTACATTACATTGTTGTAACTAGGCGAGGGTCAATCTGGATAGTCATGACGAGCAAAGCTTGCTTGTGCTTTTCAAGGAAGCATTGCAGCAGTATTAGTGTTACCTGAGGAAATCACACTTTGATGGTAAGTCTATAAACGAATTTCCGGTGAAGTCTCCTGTGCTAAATTTAGAAGACATTGAATGGAAAAACCTTGTTATGCACTGGTCTCGTTCCCAGGATGAGGTACTGTCTATGAAATCACATGACAATTTGAACTTCTACTTTTCCACATGTGCCTTACGGATCTTTTTTGCAGGAAATCTGCTCGAAGAAGAACTCCGGTTTGACAAGAACGACAGGATATCGCAAATATGTTGCCCGCTGCTTTGCTCTTGTTAGTACCTGTTGTCCTGTATCACTGTACTTGCATACATACCTGGTTCATTATGTGACAGCAGTATGCATGATAGCTTGCTTATCAATTGTTCGCTCCAAATTATCTGATCTGTATGAATGGTTACATTAGTGTAGAATATATCCAATGCCAATGTTTTTTTAGCTCTGCATTGCTCTTGTAAGTACATGCTGTCCTTTATCAGTGTACTTATAATGACAGGTAGTTGTTCATGTACCATCACTCTGCAGCTTATTTTCCTTTGCCCTCCATTTTCTACACATCAGATCTATATTTACTCTTACCATAAGGTTGGTACTGAAGAAGTTTAGCTGTGCATTGCTCTTGGCTGTACCTTTTGCCTGTATCGCTGCACTTACATTTATAGCTACTTGGTTATGTAGCATCACTCTTCATCTTATCTTAAATATTCTCCATTTTTCGTATATTATCACATCTATATTTACTCTTAACAAAATGTAGAATAAAGGCAATGCTTTTGAAGAAGATTCTGTGGTAAACTTCTTGAATTGCCCCCCCCATCAGCATGGACAAGGCCTTTATAGAGCCTGTCTTCACCAATAATGTAAGTTTGTCCATCTCAAGCCTTCAAACTTTGTTGTATATATTTGGTTAGGCATGACTGCAACAGCTGTTTATTTTTGGTGTTTGCATCAAATTGCTTGTTTAAAGTTTATTATATGTAGTTCATAAACAAAAGTTCGTCCTTTCTCAATTTAAGTTTTCAGTTGTACAACCAAGTTCCTTCTTCATACCATGTAAATTAAACTATACAGAGCAAGTGATCTTCTTTTGCACTGCATGTATGCTTCTGTTCTTCATCTGTAATCCAGTGGTGTGGTGAACCTACCCACTACAGCACAATGTCATATTCTGCAATGTCTTAACTATGAACAATGTCATATCATTCTACTATTATTTAAACCGTCTCTTTGTTTGCCAATCTGAAATGGTATAAATTGACAGCACACTAACCATTGATACTTATGAGTTCTTGATCTGTAATCCAGTGGTGTCGTGAAGCTGCCAACTCCTTCACAATGTCATTTCCTGCCATGTCTTGACCTGAACAATACCATATTGTGTTAATGCAAATTTAAACTGTGTCACTTTATTCGTCAGTAAGAAATGTGATGAATTGTCAGCACTGATACTTTTATGTGCAAAACCTGTCATCTGTCTGCTTGTTTATCTTTCAGAGTGAGGAAGATACAAGTGTTGAACAAGCGCAGTCTCATCATCTTGCTCAGCTGCTTGCCCTGCAGCTCCCCAGCAGGGCTAACCTTTCTTGAACTCTATTGAAGTGCTGTCGGTTTTGTATATTATTTTGTCGGCGTGTTTATTTGCACTGGTGGCGATCTTTGATGCCCAGTGTATGTAATCTGCTGTCTGCTTGTGCTTTATTATCATAGTGGCGAACTTTGATGCCCAGTGGATGTAATATGCCGTAATTTCTTTATTGTATAGTCTAGGTTTTTTCTTATTCACGATGCTGCAGTTATTTTACTGTATATATATCCTGTCTTCGCAGTAAACCGGCCAAACCGTAAAATTACGGTACATAATCGGGCCGTCATGCAATCACGATGTAGGTTGGGCCTGAAACGTGCCGATCAGCTCACGGGCCGGCAGCAGCCCGAAATGAACCCCGGCCCATGATTGTGCGAATCAAATCACGGGCTTTTAACAGGCCGAAAAATTGTCTCGGTCCTTGTTTGGCCCAATCAGATATCGGCTGTGAGCAGGCCGGATGCAAACCGAGCCATAGTTAGGCCCAACTATATGACGGGCTTTTAACAGGCTGAAATTAATATAGGGCCGAAATGTTAAACGGGCCCTTAACAGGCCAAAACTAATATCAGGCCGAATTACTAAGTGGGCCTTTAGCAAGTGGGCCCAAAAGCATAGTGTCCAGTTGACGGGCCGAATCTGATATGGGCCATATTTGAGCCCAAAGCGTCTTAAAGGGTCGGACCTGATCTGGACCGTAATTTGGCCTAGAACGTGGTAGGCCTTTAACGGGCCGTATCTCATATGGGCCACTATTAGGCCCGGAGCGTGGCAGGCCATTAATGGACCGGATCAAATATGGGCCGGCATTTGGCCCAAAACATGGCAGGCAGTTAATGGGCCGGCCTACTAGGGTACTCAAAATCTTGTGGGCCTACAGCTGGGCCGGCCCATTAATGTCGGCGAAATCTCGTGGGCCTTTAGCTGGGTCGGCCCATTATGATCCGCAAGAATCTTGTGGGCCTTTACCTGGGCCGGCCCATTATGGCACACAAAAATCTTTTGGGCCTTTACTTGGGCCGGCCCATTATGGCCCGCAAAATCTTGTGGGCCTTTAGCTGGGCCAGCCCATTATGGTCCGCAAAATCTCGTGGGCCTTTAGCTGGGCCGGCCCATTATGGTCCGCAAAATCTTGTGGGCCTTCAGTTGGGCCGGCCCATTTAAACTTGATGGGCCGGTCCACGTGTCAACATATCATAGGCGCGTCTCGCCCATTGGATTAGTTGACACGTGTCTCCTCCACCCAATGATGATTTTACACGTGGAAAATCCCCATTGGTCGTGGCTATTAACGGGTTATCGGATCCAAAACCCGACCCGATAGCTTAACAGCGTTCCGTTATGGTGGATGCCACGTGTCGGTCACCCTTGACGAAAGCACTTCTGTGACGCGTGATTTATTGTCATGGAAGTGGACACTTCCGTGATGATAATTTTGGTAATGTCCTGGAAAACTTCTACAACAGCACATGTATGACTATCTTGATTCTGTCATAAATTTGTCATGGATGTACATGCATGACAAAAAAAGCGACCTACTGTGACAAACATGTATCATCACGGAAGTGTATTTTTTTTGTAGTGTCACTTGGGAGCCTCCGACAAGACTGTGGAGTTGAACCAAGGAGTTTGTAAGGGCAAGGAGATCGCCTACTTCATGAAGATCTACCCAAGTGAGGCAAGTCCTTCATGGGCGATGGCCATGGTGGAACCTTCATGGGTGGAGCCCTCCATGGACTCGCGCAACCGTTACCCTTCGTGGATTGAAGTCTCCATCAATGTGGATGTACGATAGCACCACCTATCGGAACCACACCAAAAATCTCCGTGTCTCCAATTGCGTTTGCACACTCCAATCCCATCCCTTTACTCTCTTGCAATTTGCATGCTTTACTTTCCGCTGCTCATATTCTCTTGACATGCTTGCTTGAAATGTATTGTGAATGTTTAAAATTGTGAAAACTCCACCTTAACTCAAAGAACTTAAAAATGACTACCTTCCAATGTTAAAGGTCTAATCACCCCCTCTAGACACCTCTTCTCGATCCTTTCAATTGGTATCAGAGCATTGGTCTCCATTGTTTCTGTTTAATCTCCATTGGAGGAAGATGAATGAGTCTACGAAGGGGACACTACTAGAAAAAGGGCTATAGATGATATGGACACTAATGGCACACCAGACATGTGGTGCGCCATTAGTATATACTAATGGCGCACCATGTGTAGGTGCGCCATTAGTGTCCAAATACTAATGGCGCACCACATCCACGGTGCGCCATTAGTAACAATTTTTTTTCATTTTTTTTCAAAACTAGTAATGGCGCACCAATAGATAGTGCGCCATTACTAGTTAAACTAGTAATGGCGCACCACATCCACGGTGCGCCACTAGTAAAAAAGTTTCAATTTTTTTTTCAATTTTTTTTAAAAACTAGTAATGGCGCACCAGTGGACAGTGCACCATTACTAGTCAAAACTAGTAATGGCGCACTATCAACTGGTGCGCCATTACTAAGTTTTTTTCAAAAAAAATCAGAATTTTTTTAAACTAGTAATGGCGCACCGTGGGTGTGGTGCGCCATTACTAGTTACCTAGTAATGGCGCACCACACCCACGGTGCGCCATTACTAACTTGGTCCAAAACTTCCACCGAATTCACACCCCCCCTGGACCGCCTTTTAAGTTTAAAAAAATAAAAGAAATTGATGGAAATGTCAAAAAATAAAAGAAATTATGTTTCCTATGTGATATGTGGTCTAGTTGTTGGGAAAATTTACAAATATGAATTTCGACTTTATTTGCAAAATCTCTCTGGAATTTGTAAAATGGGCATAACTTTTGCATACGAACTCGGATTAAAAAGTTTTCTATATGAAAAATCATCTACTCGAAAAGTTACATCCAAATTTCAAACTTACTAGTGGCACACCGTATGCTAGGTGCGCCACTATTAACAGAAAAAAAATTGGTTTCAAAAAAAATTGAATTATTTTTCAAAATATGATACGTAATATGACCGGAAAGTTTGAATATTTTTTCAAAATTTCATCATACTCATGAACTAAGTCCTAGACATCAGCAAGGTTTAATATGATTGATATGATAGATATATCAACAAGTGCTTGTGAAGTGAGGTGGTGCTGGGTTGGATAGAACTACGAAGTTAAGCGTTCTCGGGCTGGGGTAGTGTGAGGATGGGTGACCTTCTGGGAAGTCTGACCACAGAGTGCTCATTGAATCTATTGGCTTTAATCTACTTTCCATATCTGGACTAGCTGACTTTGGTTTCAATGTCCTATTTACTGAAGTGGATTATCAAGTGTTTCAAAGAGATAATCATAAAATTGTCTTTACCGGTATACGTAGAGGTGATCTATACATTGTTGATTTCACTAAAAAGGCTCAACCTAGAACTTCATTAATTACTAAGTCTTCTAAACGTTGGTTGTGGCATAGAAGGTTAGGTCATGTGGGCATGCGAAATCTTGACAAGCTTATTAAAGGTGATCATATTCTTGGAGTGAAAGATGTTATATTTGACAAGGATAGATTGTGCAATGCTTGTCAAGCAGGAAAACAGGTTGGAGGAAGCCACCCCATGAAGAACATCATGATGACAAGAAGACCACTCGAGCTACTTCATATGGATCTTTTTGGTCCAAACGTCTATAAATGTCTCGGTAGAAATTCTTTTCGTTTAGTCATAGTCGATGATTTTTCAAGATTTACGTGGGTGTTCTTTCTTGATGATAAATCACAGGTCCAAAAGATCTTCAAGAACATTGCTAGGAAGGCCCAAAATCAATTTGAAGTGAAAATCAAGAAGGTTCGGAGCAACAAGGCAACAGAGTTCAAGAACGCAAATGTGGACACCTTTCTTGACGAAGAAGGGAATTCACATGAGTTCTCGGCTATGTCCACCCTCAAAAAAATGGAGTTGTTGAGAGGAAGAAGCAGACTCTTATTGATATGGCGAGAACGATGCTTGATGAGTACAAGACGCCAAAACACTTTTGGGCAGAAGCGGTTGAGACAGCTTGTCATGCAAAAAATCGTATATATCTTCACAAGCTACTCGTCAAGATGGCGTATGAGCTTCTCACTGGTAATAAACCCCAAGTTGGATACATTTGAGTATTCAGCTCAAAGTGCTATATTCTTGATAAGCACCATCACTCTAAATTTACTCCTAAATCTCATGAGGGTTTCATACTCTATTATGGCTCAAACTCTCACACTTACCGTGTCTACAACAATTTCACCTGAAAGGTTGAAGAGAAGGTAGATGTGAAGTTTGATGAATTTAACGGCTCGCAAGTAGAGCAATTGCCAATTGATGTAGGGACAAAGACCCTTCAGAAGCAATCCAAGACTTGTCTATTGGCAAGATTCACCCAACGAAGGTGAAGGAGAGTACCTCATCCGTCTAAGTGGAAGCTTCTACCTCACGACCAGGTGAACCACGAGCTGACTCGAAGGCATCCACAAGTGCGACACGCAAAGATGAAGAAAATGAGGAAGTACACCAAGATGAACCTCAACAACCTCCTTCTCCACCTCCACAAGAGAACAACAACACCAACAGCAAAGAAGTCCAAGAGGACGAACAAGATGATGAAGACAATGTTCCACCCCGACCCAAACAAAAGCTCTCACAATTAGAGCAAGAGTCTCAAGAGACCATCCCGTCGAACAAATCTTTGACGACATCCAAACTAGGAGAATTACTCGCTATGAAACTCGTTTGGCTAATTTCTGTCAACGTTATTCATTCATCTCTAGCATTGAACCTATGAAGGTTGAAGAAGCGCTTGATGATCCAAACTGGGTGAATGCTATGCATGAAGAGCTATGCAATTTCGAGAGGTACCATGTGTGGACATTAGTAGAAAAGCCGAACAACAACCAAAATTCCATTGGTATTAAATGGGTGTTCGAGAATAAGCAAGATGAAGATGGACAAGTTGTACGCAACAAGGCCCGTCTCGTCGCTGAAGGCTACACTCAAGTCGAAGGTATGGACTATGGTGAGACATATGCCCCCGTTGCTAGACTTGACTCCATAAGCATGTTACTTGCTTATGCCAATCATCATGATATCACATTGTATCAAATGGACATTAAAAGTGCTTTTCTAAATGGTGAAATTGAGGAGGAAGTTTATGTTAAACAACCTCCCGCCTTTGTTAATCCCAAGAAACCCGACCATGTTTACAAACTTCACAAAGCTCTTTATGGTCTTAAACAAGCTCCTAGAGCATGGTATAAATAATTTACCAAGTTCCTTACTAAAAAAGGATTTGAGATTGGAAAAATCGATTCCACTCTTTTTACTAAAAGGGTTAATGGTGAATTATTTGTGTGCCAAATTTATGTTGATGATATCATATTTGGTTCGACTAACCCTCATTTTAGTGAAAAGTTTGGGAGGCTAATGTCGGAGAAGTTTGAGATGTCTATGATGAGTGAATTCAAGTTCTTTCTTGGTTTGCAAATTAAGCAAACTAAGGAGGGTACCTTTGTTTCTCAAACAACGTATACCAAGGACTTATTCAAGAAGTTCAACATGCAAGAAAGAAAAGGTATGAAAACACCCACGCCTACTAGTGGACATCTTGACTTGACTAAGGATGGCAAACCGGTAAACCAAAAGGTTTATCTCTCTATGATTGCTTCATTGTTATATCTATGTGCCTCCTTTCCCGATATGATGCTAAGTGTGTGTGTGTGTGTGTGCATGGTATTAAGCGGCCCCTAAGGAATGTCATCTTAAGGCTGTGAAAAGGATAGTGAGATACTTAATTCATACACCAAACTTTGGCATTTGGTTTCCTAAGAGGTCCTCTTTTGATCCTGTTGGCTACTCCGATTCGGACTATGCCGGAGACAAGGTTGATAGAAAGTCCACTTCAGGTACTTGTCAATTTATTGGCAGATCCCTTGTGTCTTAGTCCTCCAAGAAACAAAACTCGGTATCCTTATCCACCACCGAAGCGGAATACATTACCGCCGATTCATGTTGTGTTCAATTACTTTGGATGACCCAGACTCTTAAAGATTATGGGATATATGTGAAACATGTTCCATTGCTTTGTGATACTGAAAGTGCTATTAAGATTGCTCACAATCCTGTGCAACATTCTCGAACTAAGCATATTGAAGTTCGTCGTCATTTCATTCGAGATCATGTTCCTAAAGGAGACATTGACCTTAAGCATGTTCGTACCGATAAGCAATTGGCGGACATATTCACCAAACCGCTTGATGAGAAAGTATTTTGCTGTTTCAGAGGTGAATTGAACATCATTGATGCTTCAAACTTGGAGTAGAAACTCCATTTGGATGCATGCAAGGCATCATCAGCTTTTGACTAATCCTTGATATTTATCTTATGATGATCATATGTCTTGGATCTATATTTGTATCCTTGCATCTCATCTACCCCTTTTAGGTACTTGGATGAATCCAAATCTATGAGATTGATACTCACTCACATCTTGAGCGATCTCTACATCACCAAGTCTCTACAATATGGTGGTTGAAGACAAGGAAGCATGAAACCTTTCAACATATCCTTTGAAAAATTCTATATATCAAATTTCATTTGGTATCAAAATTCATGATTGTCACTTCGGATACACAAGTGCTCTTCCTTGCAAGACTAACCCATGTAGGTAGATGAACTCAAACTACAAGTGGTGCTCCCAATTATTGATGGGCTACATCAACCTTGAGCACCCCATACAAGTGCAACTACATGATCAAGACCAACACCACCACCCAAGGTATGTCATTCCATCTTAGAGAAGCTTTACCCCAAGACAAGGGTCAAAGCAGCTCAACAAGATGTGAATACATCAAAATGCTTAAACGAAAAATGGTAAACCCATTTTGAGCTTAAATGATGAGTATGACCTACGATCAAGTGTTCTCACTTGACTCCTTAGTCAATATACTCTAACATAAGTGATTTTGTCGCTGACCCTCTCTAGATGAAGTTCTCTAGTGTTTCTTTGAGTTCGTGCATTTGTGTGTTGCATGTTTCCCTTTCACTTCATCTAGATTTCTTTTCTTTTCTCTGTTATGTTCCGCATTCCCTGCATCCAATTCATTGAAATCCTTCAGTTAATTCCCTGCAAACCTTTCTGAGATTTTATTTGCCTAGTGAGCTGAGATGACAAAATCTTTTATTCTCTATTGAACTCGGTCTCACCGATTTATACATCCCGGCCAGACCAAACCACAATGTCACATTGTAAATTGTTCATCAGTCTAACCGACAAGGACAACCCGGTCTGACTGGTATGCATCATCTATGACATTGCCAACTTGGTGTCATCGATGGGAATAACTCGAAGTCACCGATTTCAATACTGAGAAAACATTTTTCCATTTGCATCCTGCATATCTCTTCCAGCTCTGCTCGATGATTCTTGTCCTCTACCAGCATCTTAAGTTACATGTTGCTTTGTAATTTTACTCAAGGACCGAACCAACTTGACTCATGCTCTAGAAGACCCCTTGTTGGAAATTGATGTCAAAGGGGAAGAGAGAGCACATCAAAGCTTATCACATGAGAGAAAGCACATCTTAAGCTTCTCCAGATGCTTATTATCCATAGAGGAGAAAAGTCACATGTCTTCAAGAGGTAAAGACATGTTAGTATGTGATTATGTTTGTTTTGCTCTGATTTTCTAGTCCCTATCTTCTCCCATTATCCAATATCAGATTCAGGGGGAGAAAGAGTTCCTTTCCAAGGGAAGAAAATCTCTGGAATTCTTTGCATATATGTATTCTTTGGGGACATATCTATATCCTAATAAAGTATTGAGTACTCACTCACTACATGTCATCCCAGTCTTGGTACTCTTGTGGTTTTCTGTTGTTGCTTTGTTTAGTAGATGCTCCTGTTTTATCTAACCCTATTTTCTCAGGATCATCTCTTCCAAAGTCAGCTCAAGACCACAAGGTAAGTATATGCATCACACTCATGTGCATGATGATCTCTTGCTGATGTACATACTATTTGCAAGAAGGACCCATGTAACGCCCGAGACCGATGCTCCAGATACCTGCCTTTTATTTTAGTTGTTGCCAGTTGTTTATTATGTTTGTTGCATTATCGTAATTGTTTTGCATGTTTCATTCCATTATGTTACATGCCATGATCATGTTGAGTGCCATTGTTATTTTGCTTCTTGCATCATGTTCATATTTTATTATATTGCATTGTGCCATCCTTGTTTGTTCCCATGGTTGTCTCACTTGCTTTGTTCTATGCTTCATGATGTGATGTGCCCCTTGTCATTTTATTGCATTGCATCATGATCATCATGCCTTGGTTTGCATGAACCCTCTTCTTTTTATCTCCGCCTCATTTCTTCACCATGCATATACCAACAGCCATTCATCAATTTCACCCAAGTTTCTATCCCATCTGAACTCTCCTTTCTTTCTTTTTCTTGTGACATTTTTCCTGTTCGGAAAAATGTTCAACCTTTCCCTACAAATCCTAAATAATGCCAAGACCACCTTCTCCAATTTTCAGGTCTTCTGGAAGTGTTTTGGTTGGGCTAAGGATTTATTCGAGTTTGAGCTATTCTCAAACTTGCTTGAATTTTCAGTCTCCAAAAATTCCCTGAGCATTTTATTTAAAATGTGCATCTTTCCAGGACTCCATACATATATTCTTATCTTTCGAATTCCATTCCTGCCCTTCTATTCTTTTCCTCCAAGTGTTTTCTGTTCTGAAAAAATGAAAAGGAAAGAATATAGAGGGAGAGAGAGAGCCCAGCGCCTCAGCCCAGCCATGGCCTAGCGCAGCCACTTACTCCCTCTGATGCAGCCCATCCAGCCCACCAGCACCAGTGCCCCTGTTCTTCTTCTTCCCTCCTATACGGCAGCGCATCCAAGACTTCCACGTCGGCACGCCTGATGACTTGACGGCCGGAGACTGCCCTAGAGCCCTATTTAACGCGTCCTGTGCCTTGCCCTAGACCTCCTCTTTCCATTCCCTCCTTCTCATGCCCTCGCCGCCATCGAGGTAAGCCTCTCCACGCCAAGCCGTTGCCATGGCCGAGAAGGAGACCGAGCTCCTCTCCAGCGTGATCCAACAAGCAGCCGCCATCTTCTTCGTCCGGAGCCTCGCGTGCCTCGCCATCGTCTTCCTCGACTACGCACGCGACCACACGTTCCCCGTAGCTCCTTCCACGACATCCTCTATGTCATCTTCTTCCTCCAGCTAATCCATCGCCGCTGGTCAGCGCATCCTCCTGCCGTCTTCGATCTCCGTCGACCTCGTACGACTCCATCAGCACCCCCACGGTGAAGCTCCGCTCCTCCTACCTCCTTTATGTTGTCGATCCAAACATTTGACCGCTTCCCCGAGTGAACTGAAGCTCCAGCTGCATGGCCACCATGGTTGCGCGTCCTCTGCACACATGCTTCCCCTTCGCTGCCACACCTCCACGCACACGCATATGCACGCCCACATGCCCGCAACGCTTGCTTGTCTCACCTGGTACCTGTACGTACATCTCCGAGGCGACCATGCCATGGTCGCAAGCTCGTCAGTCTCCTACACCATGCCACCCCTTGTTAGACGCCCGCGCGCGCCCCACCGCAGCCTCCCTCAAAGTATTCCGCAGCCCCGCCGCTCCTTTGTGACCACAACAGCTGTTGTTGTTGGCTCTCGTCGCCGGCGAGTCGCCGTCCGTGTGTATGCTTCAGTTTTGGCCCTGGTCATGATGCGTACATGGTATTTATCCATCCGGTCTCCCGTTGCATCACAAACACACAACTAGCTCAGTTGCTAGCTCTGTCACTATCCATTCGAGGGGTCTGGGGTTCAAATCCCAGTAGCCCCCTTTTGCTTTGTTTTCCCTATTTTTTTGCACACCCACATCTGCTTCGGGCTAGATCTGCTGCTGGGCTTGCACAGTGCGTTGCATTCGGGCCGGCTATGTTTTTTTTCGGTGCTGATGATTTTTCCTAATATCCAGCGAATGCATAATTACATCAATTTGCCACTGTTATGCAATGTTAATAACTAAAGATCCGTACATCCAAATAAAATATGTCATATATGCATCTTGCTCAGATTTTCATGTACTTTCATAATTACCAACTTTCATCCATGGTTAAAATGTTTAAACTTGTTGTTTGCATTAATTTGTGTGCATGTCATGTTAAAATGGTTTATTTCATAACTAAATAACTGTAGCTCGGAAGTAAATAAACTTTATATGTAAACGGGGTAGAAAAATGCATAGATTAGCTTGGTGCACTTTATTTTCCTATTTAACAACTCTAAATTTGTGTAATAGGAAGAACAGTACCAAATCTAATATATGCTCATGAGGATTTTTCGGAATTGTTGCTTGCTGTTCCGACCTCATTTAAACTTGCCTAGATAGGTAGTTTTATTATGCTTCACCCCTTGCCATGCTAACCAACATTTAATTTTGTTGAGTACATAAACGGGAGAGAACTAAATAAGTCATGTGGTGTTTCGTCAATATGCAACTCGTTGCATATTGAGCTCCACTTAACTTGTAGTTTTGCTTGTGCACTTTGCCATGCCATGCCTCATTAAATCGAACATGCATCATACTTGGTTATGCATCATGGCATGTTTATGCGATGGTTGTTTACTATGTTGTTTGCTTCTTTCCAGGTTACTTCTCTCATTAGCTTCAGTTTCATTCCGGAGTTGTGAGGATCCGTTTGACTACGTCTATTTGTCTTCTTCATGGACTTGTTCTTCTTCCTTGAGGGATCTCAGGCAAGATGACCATACCCTCGAAATCAGTTCTATCTTTGCTTGCTAGTTGCTCCTTCTATTGCTATGCCGCGCTACCTACCACTTGCCATATCATGCCTCCCATATTGCCATGTCAAGCCTCTAACCCACCTTCCCTAGCAAACCGTTGTTTGGCTAGGTTACCGCTTTTGCTCAGCCCCTTGGAACATGGATATTGTTGGGATATCATTATTATATCTTATTTACTTTAATGCATCTATATACTTGGTAAAGGGTGGAAGGCTCGGCCTTATGCCTGGTGTTTTGTTCCACTCTTGCCACCCTAGTTTCCGTCATCCGGTGTTATGTTCCTTGATTTTGCGTTCCTTACGTGGTTGGGTGTTATGGGAACCCCTTGACAGTTCGCCTTGAATAAAACTCCTCCAGCAAGGCCTAGCCTTGGTTTCACTTTTGCCTAACAACCTATACCTTTCCCTGGGGAGTAATTAACCCGAGGGTCATCTTTATTTAACCCCCCCCCCCCCGGGCCAGTGCTTCTCTAAGTGTTGGTCCGAACCGAGTAGACTGTGGGGCCACCTCGGGAAACTTGAGGTTTGGTTTTACTCGTAGGATGTCTCATCCGGTGTTGCCCTAAGAACGAGATATGTGCATCTCCTATCGGGATTATCGGCACATCGGGCGACTTTGCTGGTCTTGTTTTACCATTGTCGAAATGTCTTGTAACTGAGATTCCGAGACTGGTCGGGTCTTCCTTGGAGAAGGAATATCCTTCTTGACCGTGAGATCTTGTGATGGGCTAAGTTGGGATACCCCTATAGGGTATAAACTTTAGAGACCCATGCCCGCGGTTATGTTGCAGATGGGAATTTGTCAACATCCAGTTGTAGAGAAATTTACACTTGACTTAATTAAAATGCATCAACCGCGTGTGTAGCCATGATGGTCTCTTCTCGGCGGAGTCCGAGAAGTGAACACGGTTCTTGTGTTATGATTGTGCGTAAGTAGTTTCAGGATCATTTCTTGATCATTTCTAGCTTCTCGACCGCTGCGTAGCTTGTCTTCTCGCTCTCATTTGCGTATGTTAGCCACCATATATGCTTAGTGCTTGCTGCAGCTCCACCTCATTACCCTATCCTACCCATAAGCTTAAATAGTCTTGATCTCGCGGGTGTGAGATTGTTGAGTCCTCGTGACTCACAGATACTTCCAAACAGTTGCAGGTGCCGATGATACCAGTGCAGATGGCGCAACCAAGCTCAAGTGGGAGCTCGATGAAGATCTTTGATTGTTGTTTTGTTTCTTTTCCGGATGATCAGTAGTGGAGCCCAGTTGGGACGATCGGGATCAAGCATTTGGGGTTGTCTTCTTTTATTTTGGTTCCGTAGTCGGACCTTGATTGTATTCTGGATGATGTATGTTTAACTTGTATTTGTGTGAAGTGGTGATTGTAAGCCAACTCTTTATCCCTTTCTTATTCAGTACATGGGATGTGTGAAGATTACCCCTCTTGCGACAAGCCTACCATGCAGCTATGCCTCTAAGTCGTGCCCCGACACGTGGGAGATATAGCCGCATTGTGGGTGCTACAACTCATGAGCATGAAGGTATCTTTCATATACTTACATCATTTGTTCTGATGCATATAGCCAAGATACATGTAACTCAATGCTTGCTCTGACATGCTTATGCATTCACATGCTCTTATATTCTATATTTACATGATTGCATACATGTAGGGGGAGCCTATGCATGTTACATGTCATTCCAAAGCTTTACTTGTTATTCTTCATATATTTATCTAACGCTTTGATGTATGTTGTCATCAATTACCAAAAAGGGGGAGATTGAAAGCACAAGTACTCCCTGGGTGATTTTGGTAATTAATATCCACATATCCCTTGTTGATCTAATAGTTTCAACTAGTATATTTCAGAAAGTTCAACTCAGGCATAAAATGGATAAGAGGATGTGGAACCCCTCCAGGATACTAAGGACAGAAGATTGGCAAAAGCTCAAGACTATTCATTTCTATTTTAGTGATCCAAGATCACATTGAGTCAATAGGAAAAGCCAATACTATTAAAAGGGGATGAGGTGTTGCTTGATGGTCTACTTGCTCAAAGTGCTTAGTGATTTGCTCAAAAGCCCTCAACCACTTTCTCATTTCCACATATGGCCTAAAACCTAAAGTTAAACTCGGCCACACCGATTTGATTCATCCGGCGCCATCGAGTTCACTTGACATAGCCATACCCAGAAACCCTAATCAGTTCGGTCTCACCGATGGGATCTCGGTCTCACCGAGATGGGCTTGCAAACTCTCTATTGCCTGTTACAATTATTTTGGTCTCACCGAGATATGCAGTCATCCCCACTGAGTTTGCTCGACCAACTCTCTGTTTACTCATTAACAAAATTGGTATCACCGAGTTTGTGTCATCAGTCAAACCGAGTTGAGGTTTTACCCTAACCCTAGCACATCGGTCCCACCGAGATCATGTTATCGGTCCCACCAAAAATTCTAACATTCACATTTTGAACTGAATCGGTCTCACCGAGTTCACAAATTCGGTCTGATTGAGTTGGCTATTTTGTGTGTAACAGCTAGATTTTGTGTGGAGGCTATATATACCCCTCCACCCCCTTCTCCATTAGGGAGAGAGCCATCAGAACGTGCCTACACTTCTAGCATTCATTTTCTGAGAGAGAACCACCGACTCATGTGTTGAGACCAAGATATTCTAATCCAACCACAAGAATTTTGATCTCTAGCATTCCCAAAGTTGCTTTCAACTCATATCATCTTTCCACCATATCCAAATCTGTGAGAGAGAGTTGAGTGTTGGGGAGACTATCATTTGAAGCACAAGAGCAAGGTGTTCATCATCAACACACCATCTATTACCTTTTGGAGATTGGTGTCTCCTAGATTGGTTAGGTATCACTTGGGATCCTCCGTCAACACTGTGGATTTGAACCAAGGAGTTTGTAAGGGCAAGGAGATCGCCTACTTCGTGAAGATCTACCCAAGTGAGGCAAGTCCTTCGCGGGCGATGGCCATGGTGGGTAGACAAGGTTGCCTCTTTGTGGACCCTTCGTGGGTGGAGCCCTCCGTGGACTCGCGCAACCATTACCCTTCGTGGGTTGAAGTCTCCATCAACATGGATGTATGATAGCACCACCTATTGAAACCACGCCAAAAATCTCCGTGTCTCCAATTGCGTTTGCACACTCCAATCCCATCTCTTTACTTTCCTACAATTTCATTGCTTTACTTTCCACTGCTCATATACTCTTGCCATCCATGCTTGAAATGTGAATGTTTAAACTTGTGCTAAAAATCCACCTTAACTTAAAGAACTTAAAAACTGCTACTTTTCATTATTAAGGGTCTAATCACCCCCCTCTAGACACCTCTTCTCGATCCTTTCAAGCTGCATCAACATCCTGTGGTAAAAAAGTTGTCCCATTTGGGGTAGGTTTGGGTATAAGCTTCTCACGAACCAGAGCTTCTCACAACAAGCGTGATGGTTTCGGTAGGGAACGTGCCACCTTTGGGGACGTAATGATATCTGTTGCCACTTATTGCTTTCAAAAAAATTCTAGTGTCAACATAGAACAACAGGAGTGTTGTGTTAAACTTCAGAATTTTCCGGGGTTCGTTTGGACAATTTTATACATTAACTGGGTTTTCTAGGCATTTTATGTGCATAATTCAAATTTGAACTACGCACATGCTCCGGTGCATATAAATTGGTTGAAAAATTAAATATGTGTCCTTGGTTGCATGCTTAGGTCCCATGCAAGAAATGTGAATGAATGTCAAACACCCTACCGCCATCACTTGACTGCAAACATTGAGATACCTGGTTTTTAAATTATAGTAAATCCAAAACACGTCTGAAATTCATGAAACTTGGCATGCTATCATGAAGTGGCATCAAAATGTTGTGGTAAAAATTTTGTCCCAATTGGGGCAGGTTTGGGTATAAGCTTCTCACAACAAGCATGATGGTTTCGGTAGGGAACGTGTCACCTTTGGGGACGAAACGATATTCGTTGCCTCTTATTGCTTTCAAAAAATTTCTAGTGTCAACAGAGAACAACGGGAGTGTTGTGTTAAATTGTGGAATTTTTTTGAGTTAGTTTGGACATTTTTATACATTAACTGGGGTTTGTAGGCTTTTTATGTGCATAATTCAAATTTGAACTACATATACATGCTCTAGTGCATATAAATTGATTGAAAAATAAAATATGTGTCCTTGGGTGCATGCTTAGGTCCCATGCAAGAAATGGGAATGAATTTCAAACACTAGGGCACTATTGATTGCCGGCAAAATGTTGAGATACTTTGTTTTTAAATTCTAGCAAATCCAAAACTCGTCTAAAAATCATGAAACTTGGCATGCTATCATGGAATGGCACCCGACATGCTATGGTATTTTTTGTGTCCATTTTGAGAGAAGGCACACTCGAATAACAGCCAACAAAGGCATTTTGAAACAAATAGCTGCCACTATAACATCTCAAACGTTTTGTATAATTTAAATTGCCTGCGTTCTGTTAACCATTCACATGACGCCACACCTCACTCTTTTAATGGCTAGGAGGTGCCGTGCAGGCAGGTGCTTGAGTGCTTGACTAATTGGGAGGCGTGCGAGCTATACTCCAATGCAGAGGCTCACCAGGAACCATGTGAGTTGTACGCCGCGCAGGATCACCAGGAAGCAAGCCCTTTGACTTCCATGGCCGCCCGCCTTGCACACATCCTCTCCATTAATGGCGCCCAAGCAGCAGTTTAATACGATTTTTAAATATAAAGCACTCATCACAAATGTTTTAGTTAGAACACCCATATGCAAACCGACAACTTCCCTAGGAAGCCAAGGGAAAATGTGCCGAGTAGGATTTGTGCAGCTCTTGATCGCAAATATTTTAGTTAGAACACCCATATGCAAACCGACAACTTCCCCAGGAAGCCGGGAGAAAAGGTGCTGAGCAAGATTTCTTTAGCTCTTGATCGCAAACATTTTAGATAGAACTCCTGTATGCAATGTGAGAGCTATGGTCTTCCCCTTAAGTCGAGCGAAAATTCGCAGCGCAGGATTTGTGCATCCCTTCAACGCAAACAGTTGTTTTGGATGACCTGTGTGCAACCACGTACAAACAATTTGGTAAGCTTTGCATCTGTCATATTGGTTATGCTGTCAGTTGTCAAACTAGAAAGATTGACATTTGTTGATCTAGTAACATTGCAATTTGTCAATCCTTGTAACATTGCGATTTGTCAAAATATGCGGCTAAAAATCACTAGCACTATCTAATTTTTGCAACTAAAATTCAGTAATTAAGCATAGATTCATTCTTAGATTAAGTAGTCATTCTTAATTTATACAAACAGTTCAACTCGACAACTGAACCAGCAGAACTTTTCCCCAATTGTTGCTAACCACGTACTAAGTAGCTAGTTCAACTATATATATACTAGCTAATTTTAAGTACGTTGTACAGTTCCAGCACATCTCTGGTCAGATGAACTGAACAAAATAGCCCTTAAATACTACTACTACGGAGGGTCTTTGTGCTACTTCCGGCAGCCTCTCCTATGTCGAGAGCGCTAAGTAAGAGGCAAAGGAGGAGGAGACTACCGATGAGCTAGACAACTGCAATACAGTGCCTACCGCTATTGCACGTTCAGCGACGCTTGCCAGCTCGAATGCCCACTGCCGCTCCAGATATTCCTCTCGAAGCGGCCGGACTGCTCGAAGATCTCCTGATTCCTCGCCTCTACGTCAGCGTGTGCTGCGGCCATAGCTGCGGTAAGGCTCTTTGCGTTCTTGATGAGCTGCTCCTCCTATTCCTGCAGGAACTCGATGTAGCGCACAAGGTCGCTGACGCACGTGCGGGCCTCCACCTCTGCCTCCCTCCTTTCGACGGTGGTGGCGGAGCGGGTGATGATCCCGACGGTCGACGGTGAGCTGGCGGCCACGGCGTCCAACGATGGGGTGGTGGCCACGACGGCCACCTCCCGCCTTCAGGCCGTGGTGGCGGAGCGGGTGATGGCCGGCAGTGGGGTGGCGGCCATGACGGCCACCTCCCGCCATCGGGCCGCGTTGGTAGAGCGGGTGATGGCCGACAGTGGGGTGGCAGCCATGACAGCCACCTCCCGCCTTCGGGCCACCACGACGGAGTAGGCGAAGGCCCTGGCTTTCAACGGTGGTGTGGCGACAACAGCGGCAGAGCGTGTGGTGGGTGTTTGATGTCGCTTGAAGCTACATCGGTATTTCCCCACAGAGGAAGGGATGATGCAGCACAGCAGCGGTAGGTATTTCCCTCAGATAAGAAACCAAGGATATTGAACCAGTAGGAGAACCAAGCAACACAACGTAAACTGCCCTTGCACACAGATAACAAATCCCCACAACCCGACGTGTTAAAGGGGTTGTCAATCCCTTTTGAGTAATGGTGCCAGAAATTGTGTGTGACGGGAAAAAGGTTGTAATAGATTGGATAAATAGTTCGCAAATAAAATAAAGTGCAGCAAAGTATTTTTATTTTTGGATTAATAAATCTGAAAATAAAAGCAAATACATGTGGATCGCAAAGGCAAATAATATGAGAAAGAGACCCGGGGGCCGTAGGTTTCACTAGTGGCTTCTCTCGAGAAAAATAGCAAAGCGGTAGGTGAATGAATTACTGTTGGGCAATTGATAGAACTTCAAATACTCATGATGATATGCAGGCAATGATCATTACATAGGCATCACGTCCACGATTAGTAGACCGACTCCTACCTGCATCTACTACTATTACTCCACACATCGACCCGCTATCCAGCATGCATCTAGTGTATTAAGTTCATGGAGAAACAGAGTAATCCAATAAGAATGATGACATGATGTAGACAAGATCTATCTATGTAGAGATCGACCCCATCGTTTTATCCTTAGTAGCAATGATACATACGTGTTGGTCCCCTTTCTATCACTGGGATCAAGCACCGTAAGATCGAACCCACTACAAAGCACATCCACCCATTGCAAGATAAATAGATCAAGTTGGCCAAAAAAACCAAATATCAAAGAAGAAATACGAGGCTATAAGCAATCATGCATAAAAGAGATCAAAGAAACTCAAATACTTTCATGGATATAAAAACATAGATCTCATCATAAACTCAAAGTTCATCTATCCCAACAAACACACCGCAAAAGAGTTACATCATATGGATCTCAAAGAGACCATTGTATTGATAATAGAGAGAGAGAGAGAGAGATGAAGCCATCTAGCTACTAACTACGGACCCGAATGTCTACAAAGAACTACTCACGCATCATCAGAGAGGCACCAATGGATGTGGTGAACCCCATCCGAGATGGTGTCTAGATTGGATCTGGTGGTTCTGGACTATGCGGCGGCTAGATCAGTATTTCATCGGCTCCCCTAAGATTTTGGGAATATTGGGATATTTATAGAGAAAAGAGGCGGTCCAGGGGGAACCCGAGGTGGGCACAACCCACCAGGGTGTGCCTGGGCCTCCTAGTGCGCCCTGGTCGGTTGTGCCTCCTTCGGGGCACCTCCCAGGCGCAGCCATGGCCTGTTGTGTTCCTTCTGGCCCATAAAAATTCTCCATAAAGTTTCGTGGCATTTGGACTCCATTTGATATTGATTTTCTGCGATGTAAAAAACATGGAAAAACAACAACTGGCACTTGGCACTATGGCAATAGGTTAGTACAGAAAATGATATAAAATGACTATAAAATGATTATAAAACATCCAAGATTGATAATATAACAACATGGAACAATAAAAAATTATAGATACGTTGGAGACGTATCAGCATCCCCAAGCTTAACTCCTACTCGTCCTCGAGTAGGGAAGTGATAAAAACAGAAATTTTGATGTGGAATGCTGCCTAACATGGCATATCATATTTCTTTTCTTCATAGCATGGACATTTGGACTTTTATATTGTTCAAAGCAATAGTTTAGTTTTGACATGATAATTTAAATACTCAAGCATATCAACAAGCAACCATGTCTTTCAAAATATCAACGCTAAAATAAGCTATCCCTAGCCCATCATGCTCAACCATTGATCCATTCATGAAACACACTCGCGTATTAGCTATGTCCAATACTCAAGTACGACCATATTACCTCCTTGTTGGTGCTTTTGTAAGAGAAGATGGAGACTCAAATTTAAAATAAAAATTGCATAAAGTAAAAGATAGGCCCTTCACAGAGGGAAGTAGGGATTTATAGAGGTGCCAGAGCTCAAAGCGCAAAACTTAGAGATAAAAACATTTTGGGAGGTGTATCCACCCCACCAACGAAAACGACTTAGAATTCCCAATACTTTCCATGCTTAGATATATCATAGGCGGTTCCCAAACAAAAAATAAAGTTTATTCCTTTTTCCACCATACTTCACTTTCCATGGCTAACCGTATCCACGGGTGCCCTCCATACCAACACTTTCCAAGGAATTTATTATTTGACAACATAAAGTAAATTCATTTTTTTGCATTTCAGGACTGGGCATCCCTAATACCTTTGCCTTACTCTCGTGCAATGACAAGTGAATAAACAGTCATCATGAGAATAACACATCTAGCATGGAAAATATTAGCCACCCCTCATCGTTCCGTGAGCGAAACAAACACACAAAAGAGAAGTTTATTTTTGAAAATTAGAGATGGCACATGCAAATTTGCTTAGAACGGCAAAAGAATACAGCGGATAGGTAGATATAGTGGACACATGTGGCAAAACTGGTTTAAAGGTTTTTTGGATGCATAAGTAGTGATCATACTTGGTGCAAAATGAAGGATAACAAAAGATTGGGAAGCGACCAACCAAGAAACAAATAATCTCATAAGCGAGCATTAAGCATAACTAACACTGAATAATGCACCATAAGTAGGATATAATTTCATTGCATAATTATTGACTTTCATGCTTGCATAGGGAATCACAAACCTTAACACCAATATTCTTACTAAAGCATAATTACTCATCAAGATGACTCACATATCACATCATCACATCTCAAAACTATTACTAAGAATTAAGTTTATTTTGTCCAATGATCTTCTTGAAAGTTTTTATTATATCCTTTTTGGATATCTATCACTTTGGGACTAATTTTCATATGTTACTTTTGACAAGCTCAAACAAATATAAGTGAAGATCATGAGCATAATATTTATTTCTCTCAAATTAATTTAAGTGAAGCAAGATATAATTTCTTGAAAATTTTACTAAGTCTCAAACAAATCTAAGTGAAGCAAGAGAGCATTTCTTCAAAAATACTAAAGCACATCATGCTCAAAAAGATATATGTGAAGTACTAGAGCAAGTCCATAGCTCATAAAAAATTTAAGTGAAGCATAGAGAGCAATTCTAGCAAGTCATGACATAATTTTGGCTCTCTCAAATTGGTGTGTACAGCAAGGGATCAAGACTTAAAACACAAAATAAAACAAGCAAAGACTCATATCATACAAGACGCTCCAAGCAAAACACATAGTATGTGACGAATACAAATATAGTTTCGAGTAAAATACCGATGGTCATTAGAAGAAAGAGGGGATGCCACTCGGGGCCATCCCCAAGCTTAGTTGGTTGCTCATTTTTGGATAATAGCTTGGGATGCGGGGGCATCCCCAAGCTTAGGCTCTTCTACTCCTTATTCCTTCATCCATCATAAGATAACCCAAAACTTGAAAACTTCAATCACACAAAACTCAACAAAACCTTCGTGAGATCCGTTAGTATAAGAATAATAAATCACTACTATAAGTGTTGTATCAAAAAAATCATATTTTTTCTTGTATTATATCTACTATATTCTAACTTTTCTATGGCAAAAACTCATCAAAGAAAACCATAGAGTCATCAAAATAAGAACACGACACAAAGAAAACAGAATCTGTCAAAACAGAATAGTCTGTAGCAATCTGACTATTTCGAATACTTCTATAACTCCAAAAATTCTGAAAAAATAGGATGACCTGAGAAATTTTTATATTGATCTGCTTCAAGTGGAATTGATATTTTATCGCTCTCTGTTAAAAAAACGATAATTATTTTCGTGAGCGCAAAAGTTTCTATTTTTTCAGCAAGATCAAACAGCTATCACCCAAGAAGATCCTAAAGGCTTTACTTGGCACAAACACTAATTAAAACATAGAAAACACAATCATAAAAGTTGCATAATTGTGCTAACACTCAAAAACAGGAAGCAAAAAGAAAAAATAAACTTTATTCATCAGGTTGCCTCCCAACAATCGTTACAGTTTTACACCCTTAGCTAGGCATAAAGCAAGGATCTAAGTTTTGTCATCTTTGTCCAACTCTTCGATCAAACACTTAGAATCCTTGAAAGATTTAGCATAAAGATTTTCAATAACAACACTTCTAGGAATAAATCCAAAGATTTCATTCTTGCAAAAAGGATCTCTTATCACTTCAACAAAATCCGGGTGGATACCAATCATCTTAAGATCTTCTTTATTACTATTACTAGAGGTTGCAACCTTGTTCTTGGAAGATCTACCAATTTTAATGGGAGTTTTTTAGATAGTTTTAGCGGAAGCGGAAGCCGTGCTTAGATTACTAAAAATTTCTTCTAGTTTAACAATCCGAGAAGGGCTTTCTTCTATTCTTTCATAAATTGTGGTACCCTTTTCCTTTAGCAACTTAAGAACATCTCCCGCTTTTGACCCCATATTAGTGGCAAAATTATGTATATTTTTATCTATAATTCTGTCGGAGTAAATGACCACGGGTAGCCTAGCCGGCTCCCCTGACCCTTCTGTAAAAATTACGAGCCGATCCGGCCCTCAAAAATCAAGATGCAGGGCCGCCTTCCCCTTGCCGGCTGTCTCCCAGGCCGACTATCAGAAGGCAGCCCGACTTCAGCCCTCATGAAGAAAGCCGCGGGAGGGGCTCCCACAAAGCGGTCAAGATCGTATCCTCGAAGTCTGCATCCACATAATGGCGATGTGACGGGGCGTGGCTACAGTAAAGCCTGCCACCCCCGAATCCCGGAGCACGCCTGGCACAGTGCACCATACGGGTGGCCATGGCTTGTCCGGCGCAGCACTATTGCCACGTTGACCCTGATGTCATCCACGACGGGCTGCCAGTGCAGCCCACAAGCGGTGGGCCCCTTCGGGTAGAGAGACACCTGAAGGCGGCCAGGCCTCCCCCAGTCGGCCCAAGACAAAGCCGGCTCTCCATAGTCGGCTTGCCACCTCCCTCGAAGGAGACGCCCCATTAAGGAGACAAGACGCGGTGAGGCTACAGCGATCACCCGCCGGATGGCTGCACTGTAGCCATGCCCACCTCGGCGAAGCCCTCGTCACCAGGATTGAGCAACAGTAACCAGCCCCCGACCAGGCCCTGGACAGTGGGGCCTGCCTGTCGACCAAGGAGCCGGCAGCCGGCGGGACCCAGCAGCCGGCGGGCCCCAGCAGCCGGCGTAGAACCCGGCGAGTGTAGACACAGATGGCTGGGCCCCACGCCCAGCCGGATTACCATTGTACCCCCGGAGGGTAGGCCTATACAAACCCCCCGGGACACCAATGCAAAGGGTTGATCCCTGCTAGTTTTAGACACCACATAGGGAGGAGAAGAGAGCGAGCCGTGCCCTTCTTCCTCCTCTCGCCGAACAGCTCAAGGAGCATCGTGTAGCTACTTGTTCATCTAGTGATCATGCGGAGACCCCGTAGAGCACCAGTACGGGTGTTATCTCCATGGAGAGCCCCGAAGCTGGGTAAGATTCGTCGGCGTGCATGTCTTCGCCTCATCCCGTTTCCAGGCACCGGCGACGTCTTACTGGCTTCCACAATGATAAGCCACCCGTTGGCATATGTCGCACCTACCACCCGACATTTGGCGCCCACCGTGGGGCCAGGTGCACCGTCGTCCGGAGACCTGTTCTGGACGGGAACCCTCTTCCTCCCCAGCGAACATAGCCAGCCCGGCACGCCCGATGGCGCTTGCCACGACACGCTGCAAGGCGTCACCAACGTCTATGCAGCGAGCGACCTCGCTGATCTCCTTGACAAAACCCTCATCTCCGACGAGCTCGCCTCTGACGCGGGCACCGACCACCTCGTCAACCTCCTCGGCCAACTCCGCATCTCCGGCGAGCCTGCTGTGGACTTGGAGTCGGTCGGCTCCACCGATCCAATGCCTGTCGACTCCGACACGGCCTCACTCGACACTTTGCCCACCGACGTCACGATCTACAACGACCCGCTTCCCCGGGCCGATGGCTGCGACGCTGTCACCACCGAGGTGATGGTCATCGGCCACGACGGTGCCTCTAACGAGAGCGCCCACGACGCCCCGCATGCGGCGGTCCATGACTTGTCCATCCCCCTCCTGGCCGATGCCGACGCTGAAGCACTGGAGGCTCGCCGCCTCGCCCTCCTCGCGGAGGGCTAGAAGCTGGCTTCCATGAGACGCCTCACTGAGGCCCATCGGCGCGAAGCCGACCGCGCCGCCTTTGGCACGCCGCCCCCGGGTGGGCCCAGCCGGGCCGGTGTTGTCAGACAGCGCGGCGCTGTCGTCGCCGACACGCTAGGAGTTGACCGCCCAGTCTATGCTACTCCACTTGAGAACCTGCGCGCTGCCCAGGTGGCCGTAGACGAGCTAGACGGATTGGGGGCCGAAGAACTCCCCCACATGACCAAACGCATCTAGCAGCTAATCGATGCGGCCGCGCAGCGGCACGAAGCCGACGCCCGCGCGGAAAGACCTCCCCCGCGCCGAGATCATGGCGCGATGTCCCGGACGCCGACCGCGGGCAAAACCCGCGCACGGCGCGAGAAAGAGCCGGCTGCTAGCCGAAGCCGAACCCGAATCTCCATCGAGCGAGACGCAGAAGGCCATCCCCGGGCCGTGGAGTGGCGGGGCAACCCGCCTCCGCCTCGGCCCCGTGGGGAGAGATATCCCACCCCACCGCCAGTTGCGCATCCGACTCTCAGTGGCCGGCTAGGTCGCCGCGAAGGAGTCGGCGAGAACGACGCCCGCCATCGGATCGACCGCCTAGCGCGATCCCTGGCGCTGGAAGAAGAAGACGATGTCGGCCCGCCTTGCTTCGGCCCCCGCATCCGCGACGAGCCTTTCCCCAAAGGGTTCTCGCTCCCAAGAGACACGCCCAAGTACAACGGCTCCGTGAAGCCGGAAGATTGGTTGATCGACTACTCCATGGCGGTTAGCATAGCCAACGGCAACATGCGCATTGCCGTGAAGTACGTGCCCCTCATGCTGCAAGGCATGGCGTGGACCTGGCTCAACAGCCTCAAGCCATACAGCATCAACAGCTGGCTAGACTTCATAGAAGCCTTCGTCCGCAACTTCACCAGCACCTACAAGCGGGCTCCCAAGCCCAGACAGCTCTCCTTGTGTGTACAAGGCCCCACTGAGTCCACTCGCGACTACCTCACGCGTTGGGCCGAGCTCCGCAACTCTTGCGAAGGGGTGCACGAGGTGCAAGCCATAGAATACTTCACTGCCGGGTGCCGAGAAGGCACCCTCCTCAAGCACAAGCTCCTCTGCGACGAGCCGACTACCCTCGACGAGCTTCTGGTCATAGCGGACAAGTACGCCACCGCCGACTCCTCAATGAAGACCGAACTCCGGGTAGACGCGTCCGGGAAAGTACTCAACCTGGCGCTTAAGACACTGGTTGGGGACTCCGGCCGACGCCCACACCAGAACGACCACAAGCGCAAGGGCCCCATGCCGCCCTCCACCAGTCAGAAGGTGGCCACAGTCGAAGACGAGCAGCCCGAAGGGCGGCCCGCACCCAAGAAGCAGAGGGGCGGCAAGCCGGCTTGGCAGCCGGCCTTCTCCTACGAGCAGACTCTCGACACCCCATGCAAATTCCACAGCAGCGCGAAGCCGTCCAACCACACAACCCGGAAGTGCCACTGGCTCACCCGAATCTCCAAAGGCGAAGGGCTCGCGCCGTCTCCGCTTGCCGGTCCGCCGCCTCCGGCTCTGCAGCCGCCGACCGCTCGGCCTGCAGTCGGAGCCATGCATGATGAGTTCCCCGACGAGCATGCCGCTTATATCGTCTTTACAAGCCAGCCCGAAGACCGGCGCAGCAAACGCCGAGAGCACCAAGAGGTCAGCATGGTCGCTGCCAACCCCGCCGAGCACATGCACTGGTCAGAAAAACCTATCAGCTGGAGCAGGGCCGACCACCCAGAGGTGATGCCATCTCCCGGCTCTTATGCGTTGGTTTTGGATGCCACCCTTGCAATGGATAGACGCCCTGTACCGTGACACCCTGGAAAAGCTGATCTCCCAGCTCTTATGCGTTGGTTTCTCCCGCGTGCTGATAGACGGCGGGAGCAGCATCAACATCCTGTACCGTGACACCCTGGAAAAGCTGAATGTCAAGACGAAGCAACTCATGCCTACTCGGACTGTGTTCCATGGCATCGTACCCGGCCTGTCAGGCGCCCCCATTGGCAAGATCAAGATTGATGTACTTTTTGGGGACAAGGAGCATTTCCGCCGGGAAGTGATCTGGTTTGAAGTGGTGGACCTGGAGAGCCCCTACCATGCATTGCTTGGCCGACCTGCCTTGGCCAGGTTCATGGCAGTTCCCCACTATGCATACCTCAAGATGAAGATGCCCAGCACCAAGGGCGTCATCATCATAGCCGGCGATTACAAGAAGTCCTCCGAGTGCGCAGCAGCCAGCAGCCGGCTGGCCGAGTCCCTTGTGATTGCCGAAGAAAAGAAGATGTTGGACCGAGTCGTGGTCATGGTCGACAAACAGTCGGCCCTGTCGCCCGATCCCAAGGAGTATGATGCCCAAGGATCTTTCCAGCCGGCCAAGGAGACAAAGAAGATACCTCTTGACCCCGAGCACCCAGAGAGGTTGGCCGTCATCGGGGCAAACCTAAACAGCAAATAGGAAGGCGAGCTCGCCGATTTCCTTCGTGAGAATCGGGACATCTTTGCATGGTCCCCCAAGGACATGCCGGGTGTTCCGAAGGAATTCGCCGAGCACAAGCTACGCGCCCGAGAAGACGCAAAACCAGTCAAACAACCCCTCCGCCGACTGTCGGAGGAGAAAAGAAGGATTGTGGGAGAGGAGATAGCCCGACTTCTGGCAGCCGACCTCATTATGGAAGTTTTCTTTCTAGAGTGGCTCGCCAACCCGGTCCTCGTGCTAAAGAAGAACAACAAGTGGCGCATGTGCATAGACTACACGAGCCTCAACAAGGCTTGCCCCGAAGATCCCTTTACCCTGCCGAGGATTGACCAAGTTATAGACTCCACAGCCGGATGCAAGCTGTTGAGTTTCTTGGATGCTTACTCAGGATACCACCAGATAAAGTTAGACCCAGCAGACCGCCTGAAGACTGCCTTCATCACGCCATTCGGAGCCTTCTGCTACCTGGCTATGACATTCGGCTTGAGAAATGCCGGTGCCACTTTTCAGCGTTGCATGCAGAAGTGCCTTCTCAAGCAGCTCGGCAGAAATGCCCACGTCTACGTAGACGACATTGTGGTGAAGACGGAGAAGCGCGGCACCTTGCTGGAAGACCTCAAGGAAACATTTGAGAACCTGCGCCGGTTCCGAATCAAGCTCAACCCCGAGAAATGCGTGTTCGGAGTGCTAGCCGGCCAGCTCCTAGGCTTCCTGGTCTCCGAACGCGGCATCGAATGCAACCCAGTAAAGATCAAGGCCATTGAGAGAATGGCGATTCCCACCAAACTTCGAGACGTCCAGAAGTTTACCGGATGCTTGGCCTCTCTGAACCGCTTCATCAGCCGGCTCGGAGAGAAAGCTCTTCCCCTCTACCGCCTCATGAAGAAGACCAACCACTTCGAGTGGAATGACCAAGCCGACCAAGCTTTTCACGAGCTGAAGAAGATGCTGGCCACAGTGCCTGTCCTGGCGGCGCCGACTGAGAAAGAGCCCATGCTCCTCTACATTGCCGCAACCAGCCAGGTGGTCAGCACCGTCATCGTAGTCCAACGCCCAGAAGAGGGCCGAGCCCAGCCGGTCCAGAGGCCGGTGTACTATTTGAGCGAGGTGCTGTCTACCTCAAAGCAGAACTACCCGCACTACCAGAAGATGTGCTACGGCGTGTACTTCGCCGCCAAGAAGCTGAAGCCCTACTTCCGAGAGCATCCCATCACGGTTGTATGCACCGCCCCGCTGGCCGAGATCATAGGCAGCCGGGATGCATCCGGCCGGGTGGCGAAATGGGCCATCGAGCTGGCCCCCTACACGATCTTCTACCACCCTCGCACCGCCATGAAGTCCCAAGCATTGGCCGACTTCCTCGTCGACTGGGCCGAGACCCAGTACCTACCGCCGGCTCCCGACTCCACTCATTGGCGCATGCACTTCGATGGGTCCAAGATGCGCACCGGCTTGGGAGCCGGCGTCATCCTCACCTCTCCCAAAGGCGACAAGCTCAGATACACACTGCAAATTCACTTTGCCGCCTCCAACAACGTGGCCGAGTACGAGGCGCTCATACATGGGCTCCGGCTTGCCAAAGAACTTGGCATTCGCCGGATCCTATGTTATGGCGACTCGGACTTGGTGGTCCAGCAATCATCCGGCGACTGGGATGCCAAGGACGCAAATATGGCAAGCTACCGCTTCCTCATTCAGCAGATCAGTGGGTATTTTGAAGGATGCGAGTTCGTCCATGTACCGCGAGCCGACAATGAGCCAGCTGATACCCTGGCTCGAATAGGCTCCACTCGGCAAGCAATACCAACCGGCGTCTCTCTACAACGCCTCCTCAAGCCGTCTATCAAGGCGTCTCCAGAGTCTGATTCCATCTTCGTGCCACCTGACCCAGATGCAGTCGGGTCCGGCTCGAAGAACCAAGCGGGTGACCCGGGGACTTCGATAGTCGTCCCGGGGACATCAGTAGGCGGCTTGGGGACTTCCGTAGTTATGCCCGACCCGGGGACCGCCACACCCGGCTTGGGGACTGCAGTAGTCGGCCCGGAGAATGCACCAACACAACAGGCGGCGGTCGACTCCAGCATTTCACCACCCAGCCCGCCCGCCCTGGTCACAGTAGCCGTGTTGACAATAGAAGAAGTCGCAGCTCCTTCATGGGCTCAATCCATCCTCAACTTCCTAATAAACCAAGATCTGCCGGCTGACGAAACAGAGGCAAGACAAGTCCAACGCCGAGCCAGAGCATACACAATCGCCAACAGAGAGCTCGTCAAGCGTAGTGTCACTGGAGTCCTCCAGTGATGTGTCGAGCAAGAGAAGGGCATTGCAATCCTCAGAGACATCCACCAAGGAGAATGCGGCCACCATGCGGCCTCAAGATCACTCGTCGCCAAAGCTTTCCACCATGGTTTCTTTTGGCCGACTGCTTTGGATGACGCCAAGGAGTTAGTTAAACATTGCAAAGGGTGCCAACTCTTCAGCTCCAAGCAACACATGCCGGCTTCTGCACTCAATACCATTCCCCTCACTTGGCCCTTCGCCGTTTGGGGACTGGACATGGTGGGCCCATTCAAGACGGCACGCGGCGGCATGACACATCTGCTTGTCGCTGTGGACAAATTCACCAAATGGATTGAGGCAAAGCCGATCAAGAAGCTGAATGGGCCGACTGCCGTGACATTTATCGCAGATATAACAACTCGGTACGGCATGCCACACAACATCATCACCGACAATGGCACGAATTTCGCCAAGGGAGCCTTGGCACGTTTCTGCGCGATGCAAGGCATCCGGTTGGACTTAGCGTCCGTTGCCCACCCGCAGTCAAACGGCCAGGTCAAGCGAGCCAACGGCCTCATCCTTGCCGGCATCAAGCCCCGACTAGTCGTACCACTGGAGCGTTCGGCCGGCTGTTGGCTCGATGAACTGCCGGCCGTCCTCTGGAGTCTGCGCACTACCCCAAACAAGTCAACCGGCTTCACTCCTTTCTTCCTCGTGTATGGTGCCGAGGCGGTCATCCCAACAGACATCGAGTTCGACTCGCCTCGGGTAACCATGTACATGGAGGCGGAGGCCAAGGAAGCACGAGAAGACGGCGTCGACCTGCTGGAAGAAGGCCGACTGTTAGCCCTCAGCCGGTCCGCCATCTATCAGCAGGGCCTGTGCCGCTACCATAGCCGGAAGGTCAAGCCAAGATCCTTCCAAGAGGGCGATCTTGTGCTCCGGCTGATCCAGCGAACAGCCGGCCGGCACAAGCTCTCGGCCCCTTGGGAGGGCCCCTTCGTCATCAGCAGAGCTTTAGGCAACGACTCCTACTACCTAATCGACGCACAGAAGCCGAAGGCACGCAAGAGAGTTGATTCCGGCAAGGAGTCGGAACGACCATGGAACGCCAACCTCCTCCGAAGATTTTATAGTTGAAATGCAGTATGTATCACACTAACTTTTGTACTAAGTATGAGACAATAGGCCCCCCGAGGAGAGCTCGGGGACTGCCATCTTTTATCTATAAATGAAGAATATTATGCTTATGACCTTGTCATTACATTCACTTTTTTCGTCCGGCACCGGGTTCGACTAGTCGGCTCGGGGACTGGCCACCTGGAGTTATATTAGAAGTCCTACCCGCGGTCAGACAAGTAGTGTGCTGGCACCCAAGCCTTCTCTTGCCAAAAGTTGCAGTTCGAAGAACCGGCTGTCCGGCTGGCAAGAGTTAAAGGCACGAAAGGACGCCCACATGAAAAACGGCTAGGGACTAACGGACTAATATAACAAAAGCCGGTTTTTCTCCCACCACCGACCGACTACCAGAGTAGCCGGTCGGCTGGCTTCCATTCACCTCACTTCAATCTAAGAAAGCTCGAGTACTTGCCTCCCCAAAAGGGGAAGGCGGCAAAGGAAACATCCTAAGGATAAAAAGCATACGTGAATGGAAACCAAACGCGCACACAATCATATTTACACAAAAGACCTTCAAAAGGCTAGCATTCAACATAGTTCAAATACAATCCCAGTGGGTGGAACTGCGCAAGTTTAATAAAAATTGTTCAAAGGGTAACAAATAGGAAAAGTGTCACATCCCTAGTTCTGACAATGCCTAGTGCATGCATTAGAGTGTTGCTTCATGTTTAAATTTCATTTAAACCTGAAATGGGGATTGACTAAACCCTAGCACCAAATGAATTCAACTAGGGTCAAAATAAAATCTTTTTCATTAAACCCAAAATGCCCTCTAAAAATGTTCAACATTTCTGGTTTGAGGTGAAAGCATCTTCCAAAAATGATTTATATTTTTGCAGGACATATTGGGCTCTGAATTAAACCATATTGTATTTGACTTTGGGCATTTAAATACTATAAATAATTTAAATGTTCAAATAAATGTTGGAAAATTGTTAGGGGTCACTGAAATAATTCAGAAAACACCCATAACTGTTTCCAGGATTTTATAAAATGATTTGATATTTAAATCAAATCAAAAACAAATTGCGGAAAATAGAAAAGATAAAACAGAACAGAATTATAAAAGAGAGAGAGAAACATTACCTGCAGCCACCTGGGCCACTTACCTGGCCCATCTCCCCCGGCCGGCCCAGCCCACCTCCTCCCCTTTGTCTTCTTCCTCCCCTCGCACCGAAGCAGCTCGGTGGCGAGCGCCGATGCCGCCTCGGCCACCTCCTGCCTCCCTGCCTGCCTCCGCTACTCCCTGGAGACGCCACGCGGCTCCCTCAGGCCTCTCTCAACTCCCTCCCGTGCTCATCCTCTTCTCCCCCTGCTCTCTCTCCCTCTCACCCGAGAACCACCGCCGCCGCCGACGGGCATCACCATAGCCACTGGCCTCCCCTCGCCTCCCCGACCCGCTTCCGAGCTCCGCCACAACCCCCTCCACCTCCTCGTTGAGCTACGGACCTCCCGGACGTGCTGCAACGCCGCCACCATCGCCGTTTCCGTCGCCGGCCACCGAAGTTCGCCGCGGTCAATTCGCCGCCTCCGCCGCCTCCCCGAGACCACCGAGCTGCTCATCGACCTCGCTGTGAGCTCCTCTTCCATTTCCCCTTCTCCCCGCGCTCGTTCCCGCACTCCAGCCGCCTTCTCACCGGAGCCGATTGCTCCTCGCCGCCGGCCATGGCGCTGCCATGGCCAGGGTCACCCCAGCTAGCGCCGAGCACGTTACCGAGTTCGCCGCCCTCCCAGGAGCCCACAGAGCCTTTCCGTTTCCCCTCTAGTGCACCGCAGCGCCGCGTTCGACCTTGGCCGAACTCCGGCGGCCACCTAGGTCGACGCCGGCGCCGATTCCGGCCGCCCCGACCCCAACCGACTCCACAGGAAGACGCGGCGCCCTCCCAGCTACCCGTAGAGCCTCTCCGCCGCCCGAATGGTCGCCGAGGAGCGATCCCGAAGCCCTCCGCCGTGCCTGTTGCCGCCGGCGTTGAGCCGCCGGCCTGTTTGGGCCATTTGACCGGGGTTTGACCTCCCCCTGTGTCACTGACATGCGGGACCAGCCGCCTAATTAATCTAGGTTAGTTTAAGTTAAAACGCTAACTAACCCAGTTAGTTAGGTTAGTCACTGACACGGAGGACCCACTGGTCAGTTTGACCTGGGCTGCCCGTTGACTCGCTTACGTCATGCTGACGTAGTGCTGATGCAGTAAATTCATTTTCTGGAATTATTTTAATTCTAAATATTCAGGAAATTCCAGAAAATGCCTAAAACTTCTAAAATCATAGAAAATTAACCGTAACTCCAAATTAAATAATTTATATATGAAAAATTATCAGAAAAATTCAAGGAATCCATCTGTACCATTTTCATGCATGTTAGAACAACTTATCACTACTGTTTAGGGCAAATGAAGTAAATGGCATTTGAATAATCACATATGGAGTTTGAATTTGAATCTTGTATTCAAACCAACTTCATTTAATCTGTTGCTAGTTGCATTAGCTCAAACACATTCATTTTGCCATGTCATGATCATGCATCATATTGTGCATTGCATTGATTGTGTTCCCTTTTGTGTTGCCGGTATTTGTCCCCTCTCGATAGACGTGATACCCGATGATGTGATCGTTGACACTGATGAAGACTCAATGTTATCTTCAGAAGTGCCAGGCAAGCAAAACCCCCTTGTTCATTCCGATACAATCCTACTCTCTCGCTCCTGCTCCTTTTACTGCATTAGGACAACATCGATTCATCTGTTACTTGCTACGGTAGCTGAACCCCTTTATCCTTTGCATGACCTGTCATTGCCACAGTAAATAGATGAAACCCACTAGCATGAGTAGGAGTTGTTTGAGCCCTGATGTGCCTACTCATTCATGCTTGTTTGTCATGCCTGCTACTGCTTAGAGTTGAGTCAGGTCTGATTCATCGGGGATGAATCAGAGGCGTGTGAACATGTCCTACTGTGTGTGAGCTAAGTGTGTGAACACGATTTGGTAAAGGTAGCGGTGAGAGGCCATGTAGGAGTACATGGTGGGTTGTCTCATTGCAGCCGTCCTCAGGAACTGAGTTCTGTGTTTGTGATCCATGACCAGCTACTACCACACATTGGAATGCTTAAGTGCCCCTCTCGACTTATTAATCAACATGATCTCTGTCCAGGAGTTGCAACTAGTTTCTGGTGTTTGTAGGTAGTGTTAGTAGTCTACCAAGTGGCACCCGGTACAGGTGGGCTTGGGACAGACTAGGCACCGTGGCACGGTGTACCAAGTGGCACCCGGTTGGTGGGCTTGGGAACCCTGCTCACATCGTTTGGGGCCGTGAGCGACACCCCGGCCGGATCTCCTTGCGGATGGAACCCGAATAGGCGATAAACCTGGACGAGAGACTTGTTCGGTTAGTCAGGTCGTGGCCGACTCCCTCGCCCGGTTTCCGCTTGAAGGTTGCCGAGGTACATGACGTGTACAGGGCGGTAAGTGGCGGGAAGCGTGTGTGAAGAAGTACACCCCTGCAGGGTTATCATTATCTATTCGAATAGCCGGATTCCTCGGATATGGAAACTTGGACCCCTTGTACAGTTCATAGACAAGTGAAAGTGGATACTCTAAAATACGCAAGATAAGCGTGAGTGCTATGGATGGCGTTCTCGTAGGGAGACGGGAGCGGATCCATAGTGGTGTATTGGTTGGTGAATATGTGGACTTGTGTGCGCCACCTCAAAAGAGTCGCTTGCAGTCGTAGTTTAGGATAGCCACCGAGTCAAAGCTGGCTTGCTGCAGTTAAACCCCACCACCCCTTTGTTGATAATGATGCATATGTAGATAGTTCTGATGTAAGTCTTGGTGGGTACATTTGTACTCACGTTTGCCTATTTTATGTTTTTGCAGAGAGACTTCAGTCTCACTAGTAGTTCCACGTGGACTTCGACGTTTAGCTTGATACCTCAGCTACGATCTTGTGCCCTCGGCAGGATCTGATAGATAGTCAGGCTTTTCAGCCTTTTTCATTTATAGACGTCTGTACTCAGACATGATAGCTTCCGCTTGTGCTTTGACTTGTATGCTCTGATTGTTGGGTCGTGAGACCCATGTTTGTAATGTCTCGCTCCTCGGAGCCTATTGAATAAACTACTTGAGTCGTAGAGTCATTTTGTGATGCCATGTTGTATTGCACATATCGAGCATATTGTGTGTATGTTATTGAAATGCTTGGTATGTGTGGGATCTGACTATCTAGTTGTTTATCTTTAGTAGCCTCTCTTACCGGGAAATGTCTCCTAGTGTTACCGCTGAGCCATGGTAGCTTGCTACTGCTCTGGAACACTTAGGCTGGCCGGCATGTGTCCTTCTTCGTTCCTGTGTCTGTCCCTTCGGGGAAATGTCACGCTTTGAGTACCGGAGTCCTGTTAGCCCGCTACAGCCCGGTTTACCGGAGTCCTGCTAGCCCAGTGCTACAGCCCGGACCCACTTGCTGATGACCGACACGTTCGAAGCTGGGTCATGAATGCCTGTCCCTGTAAGTCTGTGCCACTTTGGGTTTACGACTAGTCATGTCAGCCCGGGCTCCTTATCATATAGATGCTAGCGACACTATCATATACGTGAGCCAAAAGGCGCAAACGGTCCCGGGCAAAGGTAAGGCGACACCCGCGGGGATACCGTGCGTGAGGCCGCAAAGTGATATGAGGTGTTACCGGCTAGATCGATGTGACATCGAGTCGGGGTCCTGACAGCGCTGGTATCAGAGCTTGACTGCCTGTAGGACTACCAAGCCAAACTGGTCGAAGTTGAGTCTAGAAATTCTTTAGTTATATAAGGGAATTGATTGTGGGATGGAACGTAAGGCTCTTTTTACTCCTTATACCTCATGGCCTTCTGATCTGAGTCATCATCTTCTCTTCTACGGGGATTAAGAACTAGGCTTTCTCTTCTTTCTATCAGGATCACGTGTTACTAATCAGTGGACTTATAAGATTGTTGGATTTAAGTCTCAGTTCAGTTCCTACTACTTCCGTATGTTAATTGTTGATCTCGAAACCTTGATATTGTGCTTCTGAGTGGTTATGCCACCATTTTTGTGAATGTCTCAATCTTTTCTGAGCAGTTACAGCCGTTATGCTGTCCGAGTCATCCCAGGTTTCTAAATAGTCTGATGCATTTGCAAATCCTTTCCTCTGGTTTCAATGTCTTTTAGGCCAGGTTAATCACACAATTGTTGAGTTGAGGTACTCTACTGCCTCGACCTTTATGTTGGAGTTATTACTATGACCCTAGGTGTCTCAGGTGATCATCTAGTAGTCTAGCCATGTTTGTGTCCCAGTGTGATGATTCTGGCCATCATTCTTGTAAGCATCCCGTGATGCTACTTAGTTAGTAGGTATTCTATTCCTGGGTTCTTAAACCCGATATTCACCCTACTTACATCATGTTGATAGTGTTGCTAGTTCTTTTAGTATATTAGTAACCTTTGCGATAGTCCTCGAGGTCCGTGGTATATCGTTCCTCCAAATACATGAACCATTATGGCAGAAGTTTGTTGGATCAAAAGATCACAACAGGCCCTCTATGAGTTCTCCATGCTATATTGTGACTCTGCCAGCTCAACCTTTCTGCATGGGTTATCCGGAAGAATTATGTTGAACTTTGTTCGGCATACCAACCCATGTATCCACAACTCAGAAAGTTATATGTTCCTTTGAGTTGTCCCTTTTTAGTTGTCTTTCGACCCTCGTCTATCAATTGATAGTCAAGAGATGCGTGCATTCGTTCATCGATGCCTATTATTCTTGTGTTCCGTCAAGCCATTCTATCCCAGAATGACTAGGAGAAATGAACTCCAGTACCTCATCCATATCTAGGATTGGGTCAAAGTAGCCATACTCCGCAGATCAAATACTAATCCAGTTTTGTTCTGTTCCACCCTGGAGTGTTACCATCTTTATATTAAGATTATCATGGGAATTGCACACCATCCTATGAATTCTTGACGTAGTGATACTTCTCGCCATCATTTTCATTTCTCGCTTCCGTGTTGATGCAATCGGAATACCGACAAATGAATTGTGATGTGTGAAATCAATACTCCTAGCAACCTCGTTGCTTGGTAGTTAAAGGATAATAATTTCAATCTTAGCATGTTGGTTTTTGAATCATCCCTCTAAGACTGATCGGCTACCTAGTCCTTATTTCCTGGTGCACTCTTTGATTGATGAGTTAGAATTTGTCAAGTCCTCGCTCATTTGATCATATCGTCTTGCCCCAAAAAGCAAGATTGTTCTCGAGCTTAGTAACATATCGGTGGATCGTGATTTTCCGAATATTTTCTCGAAAGTATCACCAGGTTGTCACCTGACCGCTATGTTGAGCTCGTGATCAAGTTGGTTTCTTGTGAACCACCTTCTCTCCAAGAATCGGTGTTAGATATCCCTGAGCTAGTTTGTTAAGCTAAACAATAACTTGGAGGGTTGGAAGATAAAAGCTTGCCTGACTTAGTTCGTTCCAAAGGGATATTCTTGTGTAGTGTGTGTTGAAGAAAGATGATATCTTCATCGATTGGTCCCTGTGATCAGTTGCTGGATCTATTGTCTTATCAATCCTTTGATTTGAGTGTGGGCTATCGTCAAATCAAATCAGAACCAACGATATTCGTAATGTTGTCTTACTCGTGGTTGATCCCTCGAGCATACACCATTACATCTTTGGTCTGACCAATACTATCACCTTGTTCACATAGTTATGGAATTCCATCTCCACGGGAAGCTAGAAGAATTGTTGTTGAGCCCATTGACAACATCCTTATTCCCTCCATGATTTGTTGAACATTAAGCTAGTGTTGGAAACTTTTGAAAGCATTTGTTCATGCTAGCTCATGAAGCATATGTTTGGATGAAGGTAGTGACTTCCTTTAATTCATGTGCATCTGATGCAAGTTGCCGCCATGGATTCGAGAAAGTCAGTGTTGTTTTCCTGGAATCATTCCAAATCAGTCATGCACACGTGCGAAGAATTCTGTGGTTTGAAGACTTGCAACCTTCAATCTATATGTATCCCTAGCACACCAAGCCACTGATTGATTTGTTCAAGGAGAAGAAGTTCCTTCTTAAGAGTATACCTCATGCAAGGATTTTGATATCCTCGTTGATGGTTCCCCACCTGAACTCGGTAGTGTTTTATTATAAGACTACCACGTGGTCATGCTTGTCTGGGACAACGTGTTCACATGTTTGTAGCAGAACCAGCTCATGTTTTGGAGCTTACTATCGTAGTTCATCTCCCGAGAATCTCGCAACGTCATCTCGTCGATTTGTGTTGCAAACTTCCGTTTTTCTTCCTAGACTCGATGAGTCTGGGATATCCTGACCCCAACCAGATCTCAATCTCAGGCAGATATGATGGTTGGAATATTTCCCAAGAATTATAATATTGATCGTGCGATAACCGGTAAAGTGGATGTCGTGGCCAACACACCCAGCCGGAAGACCTGTTATTATAATATCTTGATTGAGGAAGTTGGCCACCTCCCCATAAGGATTTCATAGGGTTTGCTTCCTAGTTGCCCTATGGATTTTTGTGTTTCCGAAGTCCGACCTTTACTTGATGTTCTAGATACCAAACCATATCTATGAATGGGTTACACTAGCCCATCAAGGAGAACATTAGAAGCGGAGTGCTAAATGTCTCTCGGTCGATCATCCAGATTTTATTTCCTTGGCCTCGCTAAGATGAAATCTGAGAAGTGTTATCTTCCTTTGCATCTGCATCATCCATCATCATTCATCGTGGTAGCAAGTTGTGTTGCCAGGATCCTTGACACGGATATTGGTAAAACCTTGATGAATGTGGAAATGCTCAAGTTCTTGAGAGCACGCACAAGCGCTAGGTATTATCGCCGGCACTAACCGGGATTGCTCCTAGTCTCGTCGGTTATGCTATAACCACTACCACAGTGAATTCACTCTCTATTGTTGGGTTCTTCCCCAGTTACCAGAATCATTCCCAGCATTTGCATTTTGTTCCTAGCTTGCACCGCCAATGTGCCATTCTACCATGGGTCTCTTCCATCTCCGGTGATAAGGAAATTCATCCATTATGTTGTCTTCAACAAGGTAATCCACATCATCCAAGTTCGAGTATGCCATTCTACCGAACCCCTCTAAAATGATCGCTTGTGATCGCCTTAGGCTGGTATACAGAGTTTCAATGATCTTTGAATCAAAAGTAATTCTTTTTGCCACTTAAGGTAATAATCTACGAATCACCCTCCTCCAGGATGTTTCGTCGTGATATCATGGCAACTCAACTCCTCGCTACGTTGACAATCGTTTACCACCTTATTAGGTGTGGAATTGTTGTCTACCTAGTGAACCTCGTCACCTGCTCCACTCCATCCCTCTAGAGGTATGCCTCGTCTCTCAGCTCGAGAGATGTTGCTATGTCACATTCCGGGAGTTAATCCTGAGTTGTCCGACCTTCGAGAAGACCGATCCTTCTAGAGTCTCCTTCTTCCCTCCATGTCATGTTGGCAGGATTTCCCAGAGCAAGACGACAAGACAAAGATGGTGAACGAATCAACATTCAATTGAAGTGCAACCTGGATCATGAAGATTGTGCTAGTTGCGTTTACCTTTCACCTTACCCTACGCTTGAATCTCGAGACGAGATTCTTGTTTAGTGGGGGTGAGTTGTCACATCCCTAGTTCTGACAATGCCTAGTGCATGCATTAGAGTGTTGCTTCATGTTTAAATTTCATTTAAACCTGAAATGGGGATTGACTAAACCCTAGCACCAAATGAATTCAACTAGGGTCAAAATAAAATCTTTTTCATTAAACCCAAAATGCCCTCTAAAAATGTTCAACATTTCTGGTTTGAGGTGAAAGCATCTCCAAAAATGATTTATATTTTGCAGGACATATTGGGCTCTGAATTAAACCATATTGTATTTGACTTTGGGCATTTAAATACTATAAATAATTTAAATGTTCAAATAAATGTTGGAAAATTGTTAGGGGTCACTGAAATAATTCAGAAAACACCCATAACTGTTTCCAGGATTTTAGAAAATGATTTGATATTTAAATCAAATCAAAAACAAATTGCAGAAAATAGAAAAGATAAAACAGAACAGAATTATAAAAGAGAGAGAGAGAAACATTACCTGCAGCCACCTGGGCCACTTACCTGGCCCATCTCCCCCGGCCGGCCCAGCCCACCTCCTCCCCTTTGTCTTCTTCCTCCCCTCGCACCGAAGCAGCTCGGTGGCGAGCGCCGATGCCGCCTCGGCCACCTCCTGCCTCCCTGCCTGCCTCCGCTACTCCCTGGAGACGCCACGCGGCTCCCTCAGGCCTCTCTCAACTCCCTCCCGTGCTCATCCTCTTCTCCCCCTGCTCTCTCTCCCTCTCACCCGAGAACCACCGCCGCCGCCGACGGGCATCACCGTAGCCACTGGCCTCCCCTCGCCTCCCCGACCCGCTTCCGAGCTCCGCCACAACCCCCTCCACCTCCTCGTTGAGCTACGGACCTCCCGGACGTGCTGCAACGCCGCCACCATCGCCGTTTCCGTCGCCGGCCACCGAAGTTCGCCGCGGTCAATTCGCCGCCTCCGCCGCCTCCCCGAGACCACCGAGCTGCTCATCGACCTCGCTGTGAGCTCCTCTTCCATTTCCCCTTCTCCCCGCGCTCATTCCCGCACTCCAGCCGCCTTCTCACCGGAGCCGATTGCTCCTCGCCGCCGGCCATGGCGCTGCCGTGGCCAGGGTCACCCCAGCTAGCGCCCGAGCACGTTACCGAGTTCGCCGCCTCTCAGGAGCCCACAGAGCCTTTCCGTTTCCCCTCTAGTGCACCGCAGCACCGCGTTCGACCTTGGCCGAACTCCGGCGGCCACCTAGGTCGACGCCGGCGCCGATTCCGGCCGCCCCGACCCCAACCGACTCCACAGGAAGACGCGGCGCCCTCCCAGCTACCCGTAGAGCCTCTCCGCCGCCCGAATGGTCGCCGGAGGAGCGATCCCGAAGCCCTCCGCCGTGCCTGTTGCCGCCGGCGTTGAGCCGCCGGCCTGTTTGGGCCATTTGACCGGGGTTTGACCTCCCCCTGTGTCACTGACATGCGGGACCAGCCGCCTAATTAATCTAGGTTAGTTTAAGTTAAAACGCTAACTAACCCAGTTAGTTAGGTTAGTCACTGACACGGAGGACCCACTGGTCAGTTTGACCTGGGCTGCCCGTTGACTCGCTTACGTCATGCTGACGTAGTGCTGACGCAGTAAATTCATTTTCTGGAATTATTTTAATTCTAAATATTCAGGAAATTCCAGAAAATGCCTAAAACTTCTAAAAATCATAGAAAATTAACTGTAACTCCAAATTAAATAATTTATATATGAAAAATTATCAGAAAAATTCAAGGAATCCATCTGTACCATTTTCATGCATGTTGGAACAACTTATCACTACTGTTTAGGGCAAATGAAGTAAATGGCATTTGAATAATCACATATGGAGTTTGAATTTGAATCTTGTATTCAAACCAACTTCATTTAATCTGTTGCTAGTTGCATTAGCTCAAACACATTCATTTTGCCATGTCATGATCATGCATCATATTGTGCATTGCATTGATTGTGTTCCCTTTTGTGTTGCCGGTATTTGTCCCCTCTCGATAGACGTGATACCCGATGATGTGATCGTTGACACTGATGAAGACTCAATGTTATCTTCAGAAGTGCCAGGCAAGCAAAACCCCCTTGTTCATTCCGATACAATCCTACTCTCTCGCTCCTGCTCTCTTTTACTGCATTAGGACAACATCGATTCATCTGTTACTTGCTACGGTAGCTGAACCCCTTTATCCTTTGCATGACCTGTCATTGCCACAGTAAATAGATGAAACCCACTAGCATGAGTAGGAGTTGTTTGAGCCCTGATGTGCCTACTCATTCATGCTTGTTTGTCATGCCTGCTACTGCTTAGAGTTGAGTCAGGTCTGATTCATCGAGGATGAATCAGAGGCGTGTGAACATGTCCTACTGTGTGTGAGCTAAGTGTGTGAACACGATTTGGTAAAGGTAGCGGTGAGAGGCCATGTAGGAGTACATGGTGGGTTGTCTCATTGCAGCCGTCCTCAGGAACTGAGTTCTGTGTTTGTGATCCATGACCAGCTACTACCACACATTGGAATGCTTAAGTGCCCCTCTCGACTTATTAATCAACATGATCTCTGTCCAGGAGTTGCAACTAGTTTCTGGTGTTTGTAGGTAGTGTTAGTAGTCTACCAAGTGGCACCCGGTACAGGTGGGCTTGGGACAGACTAGGCACCGTGGCACGGTGTACCAAGTGGCACCCGGTTGGTGGGCTTGGGAACCCTGCTCACATCGTTTGGGGCCGTGAGCGACACCCCGGCCGGATCTCCTTGCGGATGGAACCCGAATAGGCGATAAACCTGGACGAGAGACTTGTTCGGTTAGTCAGGTCGTGGCCGACTCCCTCGCCCGGCTTCCGCTTGAAGGTTGCCGAGGTACATGACGTGTACAGGGCGGTAAGTGGCGGGAGCGTGTGTGAAGAAGTACACCCCTGCAGGGTTATCATCATCTATTCGAATAGCCGGATTCCTCGGATATGGAAACTTGGACCCCTTGTACAGTTCATAGACAAGTGAAAGTGGATACTCTAAAATACGCAAGATAAGCGTGAGTGCTATGGATGGCGTTCTCGTAGGGAGACGGGAGCGGATCCATAGTGGTGTATTGGTTGGTGAATATGTGGACTCGTGTGCGCCACCTCAAAAGAGTCGCTTGCAGTCGTAGTTTAGGATAGCCACCGAGTCAAAGCTGGCTTGCTGCAGTTAAACCCCACCACCCCTTTGTTGATAATGATGCATATGTAGATAGATCTGATGTAAGTCTTGCTGGGTACATTTGTACTCACGTTTGCCTATTTTATGTTTTTGCAGAGAGACTTCAGTCTCACTAGTAGTTCCACGTGGACTTCGACGTTTAGCTTGATACCTCAGCTACGATCTTGTGCCCTCGGCAGGATCTGATAGATAGTCAGGCTTTTCAGCCTTTTTCATTTATAGACGTCTGTACTCAGACATGATAGCTTCCGCTTGTGCTTTGACTTGTATGCTCTGATTGTTGGGTCGTGAGACCCATGTTTGTAATGTCTCGCTCCTCGGAGCCTATTGAATAAACTACTTGAGTCGTAGAGTCATTTTGTGATGCCATGTTGTATTGCACATATCGAGCATATTGTGTGTATGTTATTGAAATGCTTGGTATGTGTGGGATCTGACTATCTAGTTGTTTATCTTTAGTAGCCTCTCTTACCGGGAAATGTCTCCTAGTGTTACCGCTGAGCCATGGTAGCTTGCTACTGCTCTGGAACACTTAGGCTGGCCGGCATGTGTCCTTCTTCGTTCCTGTGTCTGTCCCTTCGGGGAAATGTCACGCTTTGAGTACCGGAGTCCTGTTAGCCCGCTACAGCCCGGTTTACCGGAGTCCTGCTAGCCCAGTGCTACAGCCCGGACCCACTTGCTGATGACCGACACGTTCGAAGCTGGGTCATGAATGCATGTCCCTGTAAGTCTGTGCCACTTTGGGTTTACGACTAGTCATGTCAGCCCGGGCTCCTTATCATATAGATGCTAGCGACACTATCATATACGTGAGCCAAAAGGCGCAAACGGTCCCGGGCAAAGGTAAGGCGACACCCGCGGGGATACCGTGCGTGAGGCCGCAAAGTGATATGAGGTGTTACCGGCTAGATCGATGTGACATCGAGTCGGGGTCCTGACAAAAAGCAAGGACGGCAGATTAAGCCAGGGGAGCGACTGGCGAGTCGGGCAGGTCGGTGGAGACGGCAGTGCCGGCTGGAGGAGTGGCCGACTGGTGAACCTCGGCATGATCACCGCCTCCAGCAGAAGGCGCTCTTGCACGCGCCTCGTTGCTGGAGGCACGGTCAGGCTGAGGCTGGCTGATGGCTTCACCGGCCGGCTCAACGTCTTCGCCTTCCTCTCCTTCATCGTCTTCGCCTTCATCGCTGGAGGCGATCTCCTCTGCCGAGTCCTCACCCGCCGCCGGGTCCAGCCCAAACCACTCCTCCGGCTGGGCAACGCCGTCGTCATTTATTTCAGGAGCAAAGACACTGATGTCAGTGCACTCGGCGATCGTCGAAGCATGCTGAGCGATAGCCGGCCGCACCTCCTCCATCTCCTCGTCGGCCTCCAGTCGCCAGGTGCGCAGCTGGTCCAGGTTCAGCCCCGGATACCAGGCTCGGACGAACTCCAGCGCCCGCCCAGCCCCAAGCCGGGCCGCCGATGCCTTCCAGGCCTCGAAGCGGCCAACCGCAACCTCCAGCCAGTCGGCAGTCCGACTCGGGGTGCGGGGAATCGTCTCGCCTGGCTAGAGGGCGGCCAACACCTGCGCCCCGGCATGCTGGAGGTGGAAGAGCATACGGTGAGCCGGCTACAGCCGGGCTTGGACCGCCAAGAGTTGCTCCTCAAGCGTCCGGCTCGCATCCGGTGCGATTTCAGCCCCCGCCTGCCGGCGTGCCTCGCGATGGGCCTCGATGGTTTGGGTGGCGAAGACGGAGTAGCCGGGAAAGTAGTCTACGCAGAGAACAAAAAGCATCACAAGTCAGAACACAAATCAGGGGGAAAGGGGCAAGCAAGGAGTGAGGAAGGCGGCCTACCATCGATCAAATCCTCAATACGACCGAAGCCTTCGTTCAGCGCTTGCTTTGTCTCAGCTCAGCCCGCCGCTTCAGTCTCAAACTCGGCCTTCAGGGCGTCCTCGCTGTCCTCCGCCTTCTTCGGGGCCGCCTTGTGGCTCTCCTCCTGGTCGGCCAACTTCTTGGCCAGGCGGTCACGCTCCAGGACCAAGGTGTTGTATTCGGCTTCCTTGGCGTGAAGGGCGGCCTGCGCCCCCCTGAGCTGCCCCCTCAAGTCAGCATTGGCTCCTGCAAGCATGAAGACAAAGGAAAATCAATAAGGAAGAAGTCGTCAAGGAAGATCCGACCCGACTGCTCAGCAGTCGGCCCGAATCTCGGGGACTACACCCAGTGGGTGCGCTGAAGCGCCCCCACAGGAGATGAACGAAACAAAGCACGCACTCCGGCTGCTAGTCAGGTCTTCGGTTCTCCGGCCCAGCTCCTGAGCCTGGGAGTTGAAGGCAGCAGCGCGGAGGTTATGATACTCCTGGAAGATCAGACAGGAGGCGAGAATAAGATAGTTGTCAGGACCTAGTAAGTTCCAAGCTGCCTGCGCAGCAGCCAACTCAGAACTCGGGGACTACACCCAGTGGGTGCGCTGACGCGCCCCCACGAAAGAAATCAAAAGAGCAAAACAACCAAGGTCAGAACACTCACTCGGATGACGGCCCGCGTTGCGAGGAACTCTTGGGTGTATCGCTGCAGCGAGGCGGCTTGGGCTTGAAGCCGGTTCCGGACCTCCTGGGCCGCCGCGTTCAGCACGCCCGTCCCCCCGCTGGGAGTCCACTCGGAAGTGCTGGCGATGGCCACCTCCAATGCCTCCGCCGTCTGGCTAGCGCCCGTAGCTCGATGCGGCTCCGGCGCGGAGGTGCCTCCCCCTGCGCACTGGCGTAATGTCGGCTGCACCTCGAGGCCGGCTCCTGCCTCCGGCTTGCCCCCGGCCGGCTGCTCTGGCGCCGCGGCTCATTGGCCGCTTTGGCTCGCTCCAGTCGGCGCCGTCTGGAGCGCCCCCTCCACGGAGACCACATGGTCCTCCCTCCTCTCCATCACCGGCGGGTCTTGGTCGACCTCCTCCGATGGGGGCACGGGGATGTCGGGGGCCACAACGCGGAGGGGAACGACGAGCAGCGGAGGCTGGTTGTGCGAGGCCTCCGCCTCCGTCTCCGCGGCTGCCGCCTCCGCCCGGGCCTTGGCCGCCGCATCGGCCTGCTCCTTCGCCGCCTGGGCGGTCCTTCGCTCCGCCGCCTCCCGCTCCTCCCGCGCCTCCCGTGCGTTCTGCTCCGTGGGCTCCCTAAGGTCGGCGCGGGGATCCATGCGACGGGAGCCTGAGGACCCTCCAGTCGGCCCGACTACGGAGCCGCCAGGACCTTGCTCAAGGGAAAGCGGTGCCCTGTCCGACAAGCAAAGAAAGGTTTAGAAGGGCTTCAATCGAAAAGGACAACGAAATATATATATATATATATATATAATATACAAGACATTCGACGACTTACGCCGAGATCGCCTGCGGTTGTTTCACCGCCTTGCGGAAGCGGGCCGCCTTCGCGGCCGCCTCATCCCGCTTGGTCGCCGCCGTGGAAGCCTTGGATATCTTCGGCTGGCTGCCGAAGAAGGTCGACGCGGCCTGGCGCTTCTGCGCGCCGCCACGGGCAGCCGGCGCGGCAGACCAGCCCGCGCCTTGATGATCAGGTGCCGGCTGGCGGTGCGGGGCAGCTTCGACATCGTCGTCGTCCGGCCAGTCCTCGAAGCCGGCTGCGGGCCCCGCGCCTCCTGCCTCGTCGCCTTCCCCCATGATGGCGTCTTCCATGGCGGCCGCTCCTAGGTCCGGATCATTGGCGTCATCCACCGTGCGGTCGGGGAGGAGCTGGCGCTCTACCCCTGCGGCCCCGGCCGTCGGTGGAAGAAGAGGGTTCTGCTAAGGGCAAACCAACTGATCAGAGGCCGGCTATCATGAGGCCGGCTACAAAAGGAAGAAAAAGAAGAAAAACTTACGGCAGGCAGAGGGTTGGCGCGGGAATACGGTCCCTTGCCGTATCGCCAATCCTCGGCGAGCTTGCAGTTGGAGATGTAGTTCACCATGTAAGACACCTCTGCATGAGGCATCTCCCTGGTGCTCAGCCGGCATGGGTCAAAGCGGCCGCTCATCTGGCAAATCATGTGAGGCTGGCCTTGGAGCGGAAGTACTCGGCGCTCCATGAAGGCGGCCACCAAGTCGGCTCCGGTCAGGCCCTCCGACTGGATCATCACCCGAAGCCGGGAGACGGCTGCGTTCCCGGCCTGAGACAGCGACCTGGCTCACCTTGCTGGACGACGTTCTTCACATAAAAGTAGGACTTCTGCCAGAGCTTCACCGACTGGATCAGCGGGATGGGCGGGAACGGATTGTTCTCGCCCGTCCGCCTCATGGCAATGAAGGCTACGTAGGGGGCGGGCACGCCCGCGACGACGGTGCCGAGCTTGCTCTGGAAGAATTCCCCCCAGAGCTCGAGAGTGGGGAGAACCCCAAGAAAGCCCTCGTACAGGGTGATGAAAGCCGACAGCAGCATCACCGCGTTGGGCGTGAGGTCATGCAGCTAGAGGTGGTAGAATTCAAGGAAAGCTCGAAGGAATCCGCTCGCCGGGAGGCCGAAGCCGCGCAGGCAGTGCGAGCGGAAGATCACCCGCTCGCCCTCCTCCGACACCGGCGAGATCTCCTTCTCCGGCGCTCGACGAACCCGCACGAAGTTCTCGCTTGGCAGGCGCCACGTCTGGCGGAGGAACTCGACGTTGTCCTCGTGGACATTGGAGCCATCCCACGAGCTCGACAGCACCATGGGAGCGATGCGGCGGGGAGCAAGACGAAGCGACGGCGGAGACGCGCACGACCCCGCTAAGGACCAAAGGAACCGAGAGGCCAGACGGCGGAACGGCGCGTCAATGGGTTGCTACGGCGGTGAAGGGAAGAAGAAGGAAGGCAAGAAGGGGCGGAGCGAGCAAGAGCGTGCGAGCCTCTGCCGCTCCCCCTCCTCCTCCTACTTATAGACCCGCGCGGCGGAGCCGAGGAGGCATGGCGTGGGGGAACGTGGGGATCAACTGCGCCCACACCCCCACGTCCCGCGATTATTGTGCCCTGATGGCGCAATAAAACCGCCGCAGGAAGGCGAGCGGTCCGTGTGGGCCGCAGAAGATCCGCGCTCGGGCCGAGGCCTACGAGTGGCGGGCCCGGGCCTGCGGCGGCGTCCCGTCGCGCGCGTGCGCGTTGGCAGGATTTCCTTGCCACGTGGCCCGTGGGATGGTGCGCGGTCAGCACGCAAGGCGACCCGCGTTCCCGCCTATGAGAAACGGAGCTTTCCGAAGACGGCGCATGCAAGCAAAGCCGGCCCTCGGGATAGGAAGCTGACCAAGCTTCTCGTCCCTTTGTCAGCCTCGAAGCTCGATCAGCTTCGGGGACTACTGTCAGAGTAAATGACCATGAGTAGCCTAGCCGGCTCCCCTGGCCCTTCTGAAAAAATTACGAGCCGATCCGGCCCTCAAAAATCGAAGATGCGGGGCCGCCTTCCCCTTGCCAGCTGTCTCCCAGGCCGACTATCGGAAGGCGGCCCGACTTCAGCCCTCATGAAGAAAGCCGCGGGAGGGCCGGCTCCGAGAAGCCGGCCGCGAGAAGGCCGACTCCAAGAGGCCGGCTCCCACAAAGCGGTCAAGATCGTATCCTCGAAGTCTGCATCCACATAACGGCGATGTGACGGGGCGTGGCTACAGTAAAGCCTGCCACCCGCGAATCCCGGAGCACGCTTGGCACAGTGCGCCGTACGGGTGGCCATGGCCCATCCGGCGCAGCACTATTGCAATGTTGACCCTGATGTCATCCATGACAGGCCGCTAGTGCGGCCCACGAGCGGTGGGCCCCTTTGGGCAGAGAGACACCTGAAGGCGGCCAGGCCTCCCCCAGTCGGCCCAAGACAAAGCCGGCTCTCCATAGCCGGCTTGCCACCTCCCTCGAAGGAGACGCCCCATTAAGGAGACAAGATGCGGTGAGGCTACAGCGATCACCCGCCGGACGGCGGCATTGTAGCCATGCCCACCTCGGCGAAGCCCTCATCACCAGGATTGAGCAACAGTAACCAGCCCCCGACCGGGCCCTGGACAGTGGGGCCTGCCTATCGACCAAGGAGCCGGCAGCCGGTGGGACCCACCAGCCGGCGGGCCCCAGCAGCCGGCGCAGAAGCCGGTGAGTGTAGACACAGACGGCTGGGCCCCACGCCCAGCCGGATTACCATTGTACCCCCGGAGGGTAGGCCTATATAAACCCCCCGGGACACCCATGCAAAGGGTTGATCCCTGCTAGTTTTAGACACCACATAGGGAGGAGAAGAGAGCGAGCCGTGCCCGTCTTCCTCCTCTCGCCGAACAGCTCAAGGAGCAACGTGTAGCTACTTGTTCATCTAGTGATCATGCAGAGACCCCGCAGAGCAGCAGTAGGGGTGTTATCTCCACGGAGAGCCCCGAAGCTGGGTAAGATTCGCCGGCGTGCATGTCTTCGCCTTATCCCGTTTCCAGGCACCGGCGACGTCTTACTGGCTCCCACAATGATAAGCCACCCGTTGGCATATTTCGCACCTACCACCCGACAAATTCCCATATGATCTTCGGTGAGCATTTTCTTTTCCATAGCATCTAGTCTTTCCATAACATGCTTGAGAGTCAAAGTTGTTTCATTAATCATGAGGGGTGGTGTGCCCACTAAATTTCTCATAGCATTAAAGGCATCAAGAGAAGGACACATCAAGAAATTTCCACCGGTAATCGTATCAAGGACGAATATATAACAAGTGGTGATGCCAACATAAAAACAACAAAGAAGAACAACGGTGGATTGCTTACAGATAGATCTATTATGCGCATTGCATCCTATACCAAGCATCTTTTAAATTTTCTCCTCCCCTTTGTTTAAAGTTGAGAACCTCTTTCTCGGGAGTGCAAGCAATAGAGAAAGAATTATCCATAATGATAATAACAGCAAACAAGGTTGCACATAAAACTAGATCCGGCAAAAAAACAGCGAACGAAAAAGAGGGGCGAATAAAACGGCAATTTTTTGTGAAGTGGGGGGGGGGGGAGGAAAACGAGAGGCAAATAGAAAATGATGTAAATTGCAAGGAGATAAGATTTATGATTAGGAACCTGGTATGTACTGAAGATCCTCCCTGGCAACCGCGCCAGAAATTCCTTTTGATGTCGCTTGAAGCTACGTCGGTATTTCCACAAAGAGGAAGGGATGATGTAGCACAGCGGCGGTAGGTATTTCCCTCAGATATAAAACCAAGTTTATCGAACCAGTAGGCGAACCAAGCAACATAACGTAAACAGCCCCTGCACACAGATAACAAATCCTCGCAACCTAACGTGTTAAAGGGGTTGTCAATCCCTTTCGGGTAACGGTGCCAGAAATTGTGCGGGACGGGAAAAAGGTTGTAATAGATCGAATAAATATATGGCAAATAAAATAAAGTGGAACAATGTATTTTTGGATTTCCGGATTAATAGATCTGAAAATAAAAGCAAATAAAAGTATTTCGCAAAGCCAAATAATATGAGAAAGGGACCTGGGGGCCGTAGGTTTCACTAGTGGCTTCTCTCGAGAAAAATAGCAAAGCTATGGGTGAACGAATTACTATTAGGCAATTGATAGAACTTCAAATACTCATGAAAATATCTAGGGAATGATCATTACATAAGCATCACGTCCAAGATTAGTAGACCGACTCTTGCGTGCATCTACTACTATTACTCCACACATTGACCGCTATCCAGCATGCATCTACTGTATTAAGTTCATGGAGAAACGGAGTAATGCAATAAGAATGATGACATGCTGTAGACAAGATCTATCTATGTAGAGATAGACCCCATCGTTTTATCATTAATAGCAACGATACATATGTGTCAGTTCCCTTTCTGTCACTGGGATCAAGCACCGTAAGATCGAACCCACTATAAAGAACCTCTTCCCATTGCAAGATAAATAGATCAAGTTGGCCAAACAAAACCCAAATATCAGAGAAGAAATATGTGGCTATAATCAATCATGCATAAAAGAGCTCAAAGAAACTCAAATACTTTCATGGATGTCAAAACATAGATCTGATCATCAACTCAAAGTTAATCGATCCCAACAAGCACACCGCAAAAAGAGTTACATCATATGGATCTCCAAGAGACCATTGTATTGAGAATCAAGAGAGATAGAGATGATGCCATCTAGCTACTAACTACGGACCCGAAGGTCTACAAAGAATACTCATGCATGATCAGAGAGGCACCAATGGAGGTGGTGAACCCCATCCGAGATGGTGTCTAGATTGGATCTGGTGGTTCTGGACTATGCGGCGGCTGGATCAATATTTCGCCGACTCCCCTAGGGTTTTGGGAATATTGGGATCTTTTTAGAGCAAAGAGGCGGTCCGGGGGCACCCGAGGTGGGCACAACCCACCAGGGCGCGCCTGGGCCTCCTAGCGCGCCTTGGTGGGTTGTGCCTCCCTCGGGGCACCCCCCCCAAGCGTAGCCAGGGCCCGTTGTGTTCCTTCTGGCCCATAAAAATTCTCCGTAAAGTTTCATTGCATTTGAACTCCGTTTGATAGTGATTTTCTACGCTGTAAAAAATTTGGAAAAAACAGCAACTGGCACTTGGCACTATGTCAATAGGTTAGTACCAAAAAATGATATAAAATGACTATAAAATGATTATAAAACATCCAAGATTGATAATATAATAGCATGGAACAATAAAAAATTATAGATACATTGGAGTGGTATCAGTGTTCCGCGCACACCCAACAGGGACGCCACGCGCACTACACTATGCTGGGGACTGCACCACCGCTGCGGTGTAGCCTCCCAGCTGGAGCTGTCCTCTGATGACAGAAGAGTGGCCGAGCGACAACGACGGACCGATTCCATTGGCGTTTGTGGGAGGAGCAGACGAGATAAGCTACGGGGAGGGAGGGAAAAATGCGAGGCAGGACTCACCGGCCATGAGGGTTTATATAACAGGCCAGTAAGCATTAGGATTTTGGTGGATTTCACTGAGTCAGACGGGAAGCTTGCGCGGGAACCTGTGAGGTTGCGCGGGAACGGGCTCACCGACGATTCATTGGCGCCACCGTTTGGCTAAAAGAATGCCCCGCGCGTTGCGCAAGCTTGCGATGTAAGTTGTCTGCCGTAGCGGGGTGACAAGATGTGCGAGAAGAGGACGAAAGGACACGTACACATAAGGTTAATACAAAAAAAATTGTAATTTAATTACCTACTATACCCCCATCCCGGTTTATAAGTAGCATTTAACTAATAAAATACGAATGCATGCCACCAAAGATTATATCGTTGGATTCGTATTTGAACATAGTTTCCAGTTATATAATTTTTGTAACATGCATTAACACTTTTTTTTTGTTAAATTTAAGGTTATATACCAGAAAGTGTTTGCCCGCAACAAACACGGCTTATTCCATCACAAATAGCTCAGATGGATCAACTGTATGCCACGTATCGAACACGCAACTCTAATCTGATTCATGCTTGATGTCTCCGACATCGCTTGCATAGTTCATCTTATTTGCCACGTATCACTGTGCCAGCCTCTGCTCATGTCCCTCGGAAAGCTCTGCTTGTTGTTAGACGCTGCAGCGTGCTGTGCTTGCCGTTAGGCATAGCGACGCGCTCTGCTCCTGTCCGTTGGCGTGCTCTGCTCGCGTTCGTGGGTGCGCTCGGCTTATGGACAGATTTTCCTAGCGTGTTCAACTGCTATATGCATATATATATATATATATGGTTGCTCTCCGTTCAGGCGACCATAGAGTGCTCTGCTTGCGTCCCTCCGCGCGTGCTCTGCCAGTGGTTGGGCGTGCGAACAATCACGTCGGGGGCCCCATATGCATGCGGTTGCGCCACACATGTTGCCACACGATGCAGTTACATGCGGCATGATGGAGTTATGCGCTACAAACTAGAACTGCCATTAGGGCCTTATGATATTCCTAGTCGCCCGGCTTCCCCTTTAATTCACGCAGCTATTATAACCTTAGTCTCTTCAACCTTTCGATCGCACCCCACAACACATCAAGCACACTCACGACGACACATAGAGAGGGGATGTCTAGCGGTGCTCCAATGGAGTTCAGCAAGAATAAAGTGGAGACCCACGCAAGGGAGACGGATCTCTCGGTGGTGTACACCATCGACCCAGCCGTGGTGGACGACTACATCAACAGCGGTGAGCAGTTTCTTGCTCGATAAAGTACAAGGTGGTCGGCATCGACCTCCAGTACATCGCCGGTCGTCCCGAGATAGATCAGAAGGTTGTCGTCGCCCAGTGGTGCGTGCGCCATCATGTCCTCATCTACCACTACTGCATGGCCATAGAGCCTTGCGACCGTTTCAACAGGTTTGCCAACAGCACCGACTACAAGTCCGCCATGGTGAAAACCACTGACGATGTAAAAGCGCTCAGGGTTACGGGCTTGGCCTGCAAGAACCTTGTTGAAATCCGTGAGCACTACAGGGTCTGTGGCAGCACAAAGAAGGAGGATGCCCACAGAACAAGTCTCGTATCCTGGCACAGGTCCTGGATGCGGCAACTGGATGAACCTCACCTCAGTCTCGCGGCCAAGAGCGTGTACACATGCTACGAGATGCACAGGCGGATCGTTGAGATGAGCAAGTGCCTCGTTACCCAAGTCGACGAGCCTAGATTGAGCCACAAGCAGAGCAAGCGTCACAAGAAGTAGATGATGTTTAGATGACCGTTTATGCTAGTTAATCATGCATGTAATATATAGTTTACGGTATTGGTGTGTGGAAATGTCATGTGTGTAGTAGCCACCTATGTAATTATGCATGTAATATTTCATTTTTGTGTGTGCAAATGCCATGGTTGTATTAGCCAACTATGTAAGTGGATGTTTAATTTTGTTATGCAACCATGTCCTTATAAGTATGTGTACATATATGTTGTTCTTCTGTATGCAATCCCATCGCACAACACACACGTCTTATTAGCAGCAACCGTTTGTGTTATTATCGGTCTTCACACACATTTCTGATTGCAGACATGTTTGCCGCGTATCACACACATGTTGTTACATTGAACCGTTTCTGTTCTCTTGTCTCAACACAAACAGTTCATTCGAGTGAACCGCATGCCGTATATCGCACACACCTTGATCTAGCAAACCGTTTCTTTTGTGTTGCCTAATCACAAACAGTTCATCTGAGTGAACTGTATGTTGTATATCGCACACACCTTCATCTGGCTGCCTATTTCTTTTGTTCCTCCTCATTACAAATAGTTCATTGAACTGAACCGTATGCCCTGCACCGCACGCGCAACTAAAATCTGAACCGTGTTTGATTCATCCTCCATCGCAAAACGTTTTGCACCTTTTTAACGGTTTTTTACACCACTATTTGCGATTATTGCATCGTACAAAATTTCGTCGAAGGGTCTTGTCGGTGTCAAAACCGGCGGATCTCGGGTAGGGGGTCCCGAACTGTGCGTCTAGGCCGGATAGTAACAGGAGGCAAGGGACACGAAGTTTTACCCAGGTTCGGGCCCTCTTGATAGAGGTAAAACCCTACGTCCTGCTTGATTAATATTGATGATATGGGTAGTACAAGAGTAGATCTACCACGAGATCGGAGAGGCTAAACCCTAGAAGCTAGCCTATGGTATGATTGTTGTTCTGTATGTTGTCCTACGAACTAAAACCCTCCGGTTTATATAGACACCGGAGAGGGTTAGGGTTACACAAAGTCGGTTACAATGGTAGGAGATCCACATATCCGTATCGCCAAGATTGCCTTCCACGCCAAGGAAAGTCCCTCCCGGACACGGGACGAAGTCTTAAATCTTGTATCTTCATAGTCCAGGAGTCCGGCTGAAGGTATAGTCCGGCCATCCGGACACCCCCTAATCCAGGACTCCCTCAGTAGCCCCTGAACCAGGCTTCAATAACGACGAGTCCGGCGCGCAGATTGTCTTCGGCATTGCAAGGCGGGTTCCTCCTCCAAGTACTTCATAGAAGATTTTGAACACAAAGATAGTGTCTGGCTCTGCAAAATAAGTTTCCACATATTGCCATAGAGATAATAATATTTACACAAATCTTAATCTGCTGACGTATTCCGTAGTGTGACATCACACCACGGCCAAGCCTTTATTCAAATCATTTTATTGTCCCACCTCAGCGTGTCATGCGAGGCGGTTTCCTTGGCACGTCTCGTCGAAGCAGAGATCGTCTCCCCTTATTCCGGGATTCTCATCAATACAGGCGTGGGTAACCCAACCGCTTCTAGGAATCCTAGACTATAGGCAAGTCCAAACGGCCATGGAGAGGACGCTTGATATTCACCCTCTTTATAAAGGGACAAGGCTTTTATTTTTTTTCCTCCCGTGCTCAATCGAATCCTTCCCCCACCTCAAGCTCAAACACCCAAAGTTCAGGTCAGGTGCTCCGAACCTTCAATCATGTCCGGATCTAGCCTTCAAGGCCGATGGATGCCTTCCTCCGTCATGGAAGAAGACATCAAAAAGTTGAGGGAGGCCAGATATCTTACCGCCGAGGTTTCGCATCGGCTGCCTGCCCGAGGGCAGGCCGTCCCCTCCCCCGAACCCAACGAGAACGTCGTGTTCGTCTCCCACTTCCTCCGAGGTCTAGGCCTTGCTCTGGATCCTTTCATCAGGGGTTTGATGTTTTATTACGGGCTAGATTTCCATGATCTAGCTCCGGACTCCTTTCTTCATATCACGACATTTATTGTCGTGTGTGAGGCCTTCCTCCGGGTTACCCCTCACTTTGGCCTGTGGCTCAAGACCTTTGAAGTAAAGCCGAAGATGATCGAGGGGCAACATGCAGCGTGCGGAGGTGCCTCAATATGCAAGATGACGGGAGCTCCATGGCCCAAAGGTTCCATTCCAGAGGTGTCTGAATTGTGGCAACAGGAGTGGTTCTACATCACGGCTCCTAGAAGTGCCAAGTGGGCGGCCGCCCCTGTTTTCCGCTCGGGCCCTCCACCACAACTGATGTCATGGATCAGCAGAGGTCTGAGCTGGGGTCCAGCCAAGGACGTGCCTATACTGCAAAGCCGCATTCGAGATCTCTTCAATGGAGATTTTAGTTTGGTTGCGGTAATACAAGTTATGCTGGTTCGTCAAGTCCAGCCTTGCAAACGCCGGCCCCTTCGCTTGTGGAGTTCAATCCGAGGGACCGCGTGTCATTCAAAATTTCCTCGGCCTGACGCACGAGGAGGTGTACAAGTCATTCTTCGGACCTCAGGTAGAGTGTCCGGAAATCACCGAGGACGTGGGCCTGAGCAGTAACCGCGCCACCGAACAGGTAAGGTATCTTCCGGCCAAACATACTATCTCTCATTTGTTATATTTCTGAGAGTTTGCTTTTTGACCAGGACTGGCTAACAAAGGCGAAGTTGATTCGGTGTTCGCCCCCCCTCCCTGAGGGTTTGGACAATCCGGTATTGGAAAAGATGCTCCAGGTCGCACCTTGCACGGAGCCCTTGACGGAAGATACTGGGGTCGATAATACGGGCGGACGCGGGCCCCCAACGCTGCCCATTCTAACCGAGGGAGCGAGCGTCTCCATGAAGGAAGACGACCAAAGGAGGAAAAGGACTACGCCCGGGGATTCGGAAGCCGAAGCTTCCAAACGGGAGAAGAAGTCTCCCACAGAGGGTCCTACCTTGGGGGGTGCTTTTGCCGCACAAAGTCCGCGGGGGGGATCAATTCTCCAGCGAGTCGTAAGTGACCTAAAATACTTTAATAGTACAGGTATGCCATCTTTTTCTTCTGAGAAAATAACCACCGCATATATCTTTGCAGTTCGGGCCTTAGCCCCTCTCAAATGAGCTCGTCTTCGGGGGATCTTCTTCCAGAGATGATGGAGAGCGAAACGCCTCCTCCGGACTCCTCCGCTCCGGAAGCGGGCGACCCCGAAGTGTCGTCGCGGAGGGCCTCTCCGAGTCCGGTGAGGCCAGAAGATAATCCCATTGACCCCCGAAGCTCCCAGTGTCCGGCTCCCGAAGAGAGCAGACAAAAGAGTCCGGCACCGTCTGGTGTGCGATCGGATGTTCTGAGGGAGTTGGTGGGGCGAGCGGCCATCTCAGATGAACACCGTATGCTGATGAATACGGTGATGGAGAGAATCTCGTCCGCCGAAAGCGGATTGCATGAAGCTTTTATGAGTCTACTGACAGGCTTTGAGGTACGTAAAATAATGTATGATAGTCCTGCACGTGCTAGGTGTGCCCTGTGTAGATAGTAGCCCCTGAGACTCTGGTTGTTTTCGGAAACAACGACGAACAGTGGATCATATTCCCAGGTAATAACCATACTGCCTCTATGTGCAGGTGATGGAAGCTCCGGTGGCTAGCCGGACTAGCGAGTTTGCCCATTTAAAACGGCAGTTGGATGCGGCAGACGCCGACATCGAGCTTGTTAACAAAAGGCTTGACGAGGCACAGGGTAAGTGTCATTATCTGGTAAACGCCACATAGTAAGAGCAGCATGATGCCAGTATCTTTAATATGTTGTGACTGCAGATGGAGCTGCCACTGTTGAAGCCTTGCGGGCAGAACTTGCCCGAGCCGAGGAACAAGCGAGGTTTGGTAATGCGGCTGCTTTGAAGGCGGCCGAAGAGTTGAAAGCCGAGAAGGCAGCGCATGGCGAGAGCCGAGATAAGATGGCCAAGATGGCCATAGAATTAAAAGCCACCGCCGACCGTTGCCGGGTTCTTGAAAAGGAAAACCTAGCGAAGGCACCGGACCTTGAGAAGGCTGCTGCGACGAGAAAAGACATCCGCTCTGCTATGAGGGCGAAGAAGGAGGAGCTTCGGGAAGCCGGGAATATTGTAGCTGGGAAATCCTTTATGTTGCGGAGTTAGTTCAGAGATCCACGGTATGCCCCTCTGGATCGGCTGTGGAGTTCGGAGGATGTGTATATTGATTTGGCGGCGAGCGCTACCGATGCGGCCAAGTACTTCCAGGGTCAGACAAACCATGAAGTGGACCAGCTGTTTTTGACACAATTCCATTCTCCCGAGCGTCCGCTTTCATTGACTGGCCAATTAGCCGAATGGGCAGAACTGAATAGGTTGTCCGGACTCGCCATGAGGTCTGTTGTGGCCAGCTATGGCCGGAAAGACCAAAACCGAACAGCTATTTCAGCTTGGTGCAGCAGTTCCTTGACGTGGTGTCGCGCATTAATGCTATGAAGAGGTTGGCGTTCATAGAGGGCTCACAGATGGCCTTTGCCCGTGTTAAAGCATACTGGGCGGAGATGGATGCTACCACTGTTGCAGCGCGGGATTCGGCCATAGGTCGAATCGCTGTTGAGCACTACTTTGAAGAAGTTCTTGAGGGTGCTCGTTTGATAGAGACCCAGTGCTCAAAAAATATTATGTTTGAGTGATATGTAATCTCGTTGTAAGTGAAATGCTTTTATAAATTTTTATAAGGCTATTTTTATACTTTTTCCTGAAAGTAATATGATGCCTCCTGGGCGGCCGTTTATGTATACATGTGTATAACCTGAAAGATTGCAACCGTCGGCTTCAACCCCCACGCATATAATGCGGAGGTGCTCGCAAAAAACACGCGTTCACACTTAACCCAACGTCTTGGTCCTATTAAGGAGGTGATAGCGGAGCGAGCGAGGCAACCGGACTATAATGCTTTAGCACTTTCACTTAGCCATAGGAGTTTGACAGTGGGGCTACTAGATAGCCCCTGGTGGCTTCGCACTCTCCCGTTCCCGGGGTGCGTACATGCCTGGCCGGAAAACGGCCCTTCGTCAAGGCGGAGGAATTCTAACATTCCAACAGGTCATCGAGTGGTTGACCAGTCTCACGCTATATCATGATAGTCAGTTTTCGGCTTTCTCTACTGAGGTGCTCGTCCGGATGAACCATCACACAATCACAGTAGTTCTCCTGGTGCTACCTTAGCCGGTAAAGCGGAACATAAGGCACCAAAACACAGGAGCCGGACAAACCCAACATTTGACCAAACACAATGATTCGGAGCTGATGCATATAGGGCCAAACTCGCGACACCGAACACTCCCTAAGGTATTCGGTCTTTGTGGTATAAACCGGGCCTAAATAATGGCCTTTGTAAGAAGCCCCTTGTGTCCAGGTACGTGCATTGTTCTGGCGTGGCCACATGCCAAGACGTCAGCATCCTTCTCCATTGTGGATATGTATCAACAAGAGACAGTAAAAAAGGTTTACGCAGGGTCTTAATCTAAAAAGAATCCTTGGAGTGGGTCGGTGTTGCACGTCTGCGCCTGTGTCTTCGTTGTGCCGTATCCTGGATGGGTGTAGCATGATGATCGTCTGTAAAAGAGAGGAATTTAGGTGAAAAATTTGCCGTGCAAAAAGATAGTTTTTAAAGAAACCATGTGTAATTCAAGATGAGAAAAAATTTCCACTTGTCTGCGCGCGTTGAGCCCCTTGTGTTGACAAATACGGGTGTGACCATTTATTCGGTATAAATAGAGGCGTCGGACTTGATTAGTTGTGTCTGAGATCTTGACGACCTATTGGATGTTTTCGCTGGTCCGGGCGCCTTTAGTGTGCGGCTGCCAAGGCAGCCGCACTCTCTTCGGCGCGCAGAGATCGCTTGATATTTCCGTTCACTGAAATGATGCCACGTGGACCGGGCATCTTGAGTGTGAGGGAGGCATAGTGTGGTATTGCATTAAAGCGAGTGAAGGCTTCGCGTCCGAGCGGTGCTTGATAGCCACTTTGGAATGGAGCGATGTGGAAGGTTAAATGCTCACGACGGAAGTTATCGGGGGAGCCAAATATAACTTGTAGTAGGAGGGAGCCCGTACAACAAGCCCCTGGGCCTGGCGTTACTCCTTTAAAGGTAGTATTGCTATGGCGAATTTTTTTTGGGTCTAACCCCATCCCGCGGATTGTATCCTGATATATTAGGTTTAGATTGTTGCCACCGTCCATCAAGACTCGTGTGAAGTGATATCCTCCAATTACTGGGTCTAATACCAGGGCAGCCCATCCTGCGCGTCGGATACTTGCTGAGTAATCGCGATGGTCGAAAGTGATCGGTTGAGACGACCAGTGGCAGGACTTCGCGGTGACAGGCACTTGGGTATATTTTCCTGGGAGTGCCGCGTTGTTTTTTCCCTTGATCACGTGTAACACGTTTACTGTTTTGACTTCCGTTGGAAATTTCTTTTGTTCCCCAGTGTCTTGCTTGGGAGGCTCGTCCTCGTCTTCACTTGGTGTATCCTCCCCCTTGTGTACGACGTTGAGCTTGCCGGACTGCTTGAAGACCCAACATTCTCTGTGGGTATGATTAGCAGGTTTACCAGGGGTACTATGGATCTGACATACTTGGTCCAGAATTTTGTTGAGGCTGGACAGTTCATCCCTGGTGCCTTTAGAGGGCGGCTTTTGCTGACCTGGCCAAGAGCTTTTGAATCTAGCGTTTACTGTCGTGCCCTCCGTGATGTCTTCTTTATTCCGGCGTTTGTTATTGCTGTTGCGCCGTGATTTCCCGTTTCCATCTCTAACTTTAGATGTACTGGGGTCGCTGGTGCTGCATCTGGCTAGCCAGCTGTCCTCACCCGCGCAAAAGCGGGTCATGAGTCTTGTTAATGCGGCCATCGTTCTCGGCATATTTTGGCCGAGGTGTCTGGCGAGCCATTCATCACAGATGCTATGCTTAAAAGCTGCCAAGGCTTCGGCGTCCGGACAGTCGACAATCTGGTTCTTTTTAGTAAGAAACCTGTTCCAAAGCTTTCGGGCTGACTCTCCGGGCTGTTGAGTTATATGACTCAAATCGTCCGCATCCGGAGGTCGGACATAAGTCCCTTGAAAATTTGCCCGAAAGGCATCTTCGAGCTCTTCCCAACTTCCAATGGAGCTTTCGGGGAGGCCTTTAAGCCAGTGACGAGCTGGCCCTTTGAGCTTGAGGGGTAAGTACTTGATGGCGTGGAGATCATCTCCTCGAGCCATATGGATATGAAGGATGTAGTCCTCAATCCAGACCCCAGGGTCTGTTGTTCCGTCGTATGTCTCTATGTTTACGGGTTTGAATCCCTCTGGAAATTCATGGTCCAGCACCTCATCGGTGAAACATAGGGGGTGTGCGGCACCCCTGTAGCTGGGTGTACCGCATTGTTCGGATGTTTGTTGTGTTGCATTGTATGCTGGGGCGCGCTTGCGTGGTCCATAGATGGATCTTGTTGCGCCGTCCTTTGGGTGCGAGCCCTCGCATGGGTCGCGTGTTGTGTTGTGAGTGGCGTTGTATGCCGCTCTGTGTTGGTAGAGGGGTCGTCTATCCGGCCAGGTGGCTGCTTTGATATTTGGTTGTGGGGGGTCTGAGGCCTCCTCCTCAAATTCGGGTAGCAGCTTCCGCTTTGGGTAGCTCTTGGAGGGCCGATTGTCGCCGTACCTTGCTGCTGTGTTGAGTATTTTACTCCATCTGATTTGGAGTGTGTCTTGCACAGCCTTGAGCCTTTGCTTCTGCTTTTTAAGACTCCTTGCGGAGGCAACAAGCCTTTTATGGGCATTCTGCTACTCCGGGTGCCTGTCCGGCGTTATGTCGTCCAGACTATTATCCTTGATAGAATTTGTTTGTTCGGTTTGATTATACGGATTGCCATTGTCTGGCAGCGGTTCGCCCTGCTCTAGCGCTGGGTCTGTGTGATCGTTATTTCTGTCGAGGCGGGATTTGGGGCAGCGCTTGCGTCGCCGCTTTGACTGCTTCTCGAGGGAACAAGCCTTCGGTGCATCCTTCCACTCCTCGTCGTCATCTTTTGGTGCGTCCACCATGTATACGTCATACGATGAGGTGGGAATCCAGCGCCCTGTGGGCGGTGGTTCTTCTTCGCCTCCCGCATCGTCGTCCATACCGTCGATGTTTTCAGAGTGGAAGTCGAGCATGTCGGTTAAATCGTCGACAGTGGCTACAAAGTGGGTGGTGGGTGGGTGTCGAATTTCGTCTTCCGCATCCCAATCCTGCTGGCCATGATCTGGGCAGGGCTCTCTTGAAAAAGAGAGAGACTTTAGTGATTTCATAATATCGCCGAAGGGCGAGTGCTGAAAGATGTCCGCGGCGGTAAACTCCATGATCGGCGCCCAATCGGATTCGATCGGTAGGGGCGCGGAAGGTTCGGAGTCCGGGGAGGAGTCCGGCTCCTTGGGGTCACGAGTCTCGCGGAGTGCGGGGCTGGTGTTCGGCTTGATCGTCGTTGGGATCGCAGCCCCTGAGGCGGCGTCCAACCACCCATCCTCGATCGGCGTAGTTGGCTCCGAATTAAGGGTCGAAGTCGATGCGGGTGCGGCCTCCAGGGCACTGTTCGGCGGCAGAGCTAGATCATGCCCGTCGTGACAGTGCGGCGCGCTCGGCAGTGGCTCGACTCCGTCGAAGATCAATTCCCCGCGGATGTCAGCCGTGTAGTTTAAACTTCCAAACCTGACCTGACGGCCAGGGGCGTGGCTTTCGATCTGCTCCAGATGGACAAGCAAATTAGCCTGCAGTGCAAAGCCGCCGAAGACAGAGATCTATCCGGGAGACAAGTTTCACCCTGGACCGCATCACTATCGATGATAGTAGGAGCCATCAAGCCTAACGGCGACGACACATAGGAACTCTCAATGAAAGCACCAATGTCGGTGCCAAAACCAGCGGATCTCGGGTAGGGGGTCCCGAACTGTGCGTCTAGGCCGGATGGTAACAGGAGGCAAGGGACACAAAGTTTTACCCAGGTTCGGCCTCTTGATAGAGGTAAAACCCTACGTCCTGCTTGATTAATATTGATGATATGGGTAGTACAAGAGTAGATCTACCACGAGATCGGAGAGGCTCAACCCTAGAAGCTAGCCTATGGTATGATTGTTGTTCTGTATGTTGTCCTACGGACTAAAAGCCTTCGGTTTATATAGACACCAGAGAGGGTTAGGGTTACACAAAGTCGGTTACGATGGTAGGAGATCCACATATCCGTATCGCCAAGCTTGCCTTCCACGCCAAGGAAAGTCCCTCCCGGACACGGGACGAAGTCTTCAATCTTGTACCTTCATAGTCCAGGAGTCCGGCTGAAGGTATAGTTCGGCCATCCGGACACCCCCTAATCCAGGACTCCCTCAGGTCTCTAATCGTAATGTCGTGTTACCAGCATCCTGCAGTAGTGAACACATATTCATGTTCATAATCGGAGGAATATTAATTATCATTAAGTTTCTGAACATATGGTCTTTCAACGAATAAACCAACTAGCATCATCTACAAGGAGGAATCAACACTACTAGAAACCCACAAGTACCAATCTGAGGTTTGGAGACAGAAATCGGATACAAGAGATGAACTAGGGTTTGAGAGGAGATGGTGCTGGTGAAAATGTTGATGGAGATTGACCCCCTCTCGATGAGAGGATCATTGGTGATGACGATGGCTTCGATTCCCCCCCCCCCCCTGAAGGGAAGCTTCCCTGACAGAACAGCTCCGCCAGAGCCCTAGATTGGTTATGCCCAAGTTCCGCCTCAAGACGGTGGTGGTTCATCCCGGAAGCTTCCTCTTGATTATTTCCAGGTCAAAACACACTACATAGCAGAAATTAAACAACAAGGTACGGACATGAACAAATACTTGGTGAGGATTACCCAATCACAAACCAAATATTAGCGGAAGAAATAGTAGAGCTACAAGAATTCCCACCTATGAAACTCCCAAACCTTTCCGGTTATGCAATCAGGTGTTGGGGATACAGGGGAAGCATAATATCTCACCCAAAGCTAGCAAATCCTACATCCAGCTGTATCCATCCTTCAACACATAACCAAGAAACCTTCGTAAATCATTTACCTCAACCTTTGAAAAGCATCCGTTATACGAGTTATGGCAATACTCCTGAACTCCCGCCCCCACTACTAGGAAAAGGGCTATAGATGGAAATGACACTAATGGCGCACCAGACTTTTGGTGCGCCATTAGTATATACTAATGGAGCACCACCTTCTGATGCGCCATTAGTGTTGGAACTACTAATGGTGCACCCTGCCCACGGTGCGCCATTAGTACCAATTTTTTTTTGAACTAGTGTGCCTATCCAAACATACTAATGGCGCATCCACTGGTGGTGCGCCATTACTAGTTGTAACTAGTAATGGCGCACCAGCCAGAAGGTGCGCCACTAATGTTATTTTTTTATTATTGTTTTTATTCCTTTTTTTGCAAAAGTACTAATGGCGCACCACCAGGGGGTGCGCCATTAGTAACCTGGATTGCTAATGGCGCATTTGTTGCTGGTGCGCCATTAGTAAGTGGGCAGCAACAAGATATTTTGGACAGCCTCTCCTCCCACACTCACTTTCTCCCCACTTCATTCTCTCCACCGCCTCCTCCTTGTCTTGGGTGCCTCCTCTTTTTCACCTCATTTCCACCATAGATTCATTCAAATTAAGTGGTTAAGTTACCTTATTTTGCTAGGTAAGTAAGGGGGGAAGCTATATTTATGTTGTTCTCCCTACAACAATGTGCACATGCACTTTTTATGGCCTAGCTAGATCTATGTATGTTCGTGGTGTTGCATATGTTTGTGGTGTTGCATATGTGTTTGTGTTTGGAGGTGTACCGGTATTTGAAATGCGATAGTTGCCAATATTTTGCCGGAATGTTGATTCATTTCCGTTTCGGTGAGAATTTTGGCATTAAGCATTCTTTTTGGTCCTATTTTTAGGGAAAGTCATGCCAAATTTTTTCTTGGTTCTAAAATATCGTTTTGCTCTACCCCGCAGGCGACCATGGTCCGCACGATGACCGAAGGCATCGTGAATAGGTTTTTGAGGTCCGCGAAGGCCGAGATGCTTCGAAAGAACGAGACGGAGATAAGATGTTCGTGTCGAAGATGCAAGCTGAATAGCCTTATTGCGGACCCGGATTCCGGGCAGGTGCGGGACCACCTGCTCTTGCGTGGTTTCATGGATGGCTATCGGTGGCAAGGTGATGAAGATGACTACGAAGTCGTCCATGGGGGCCGGGCAAGAAATGAGGAAGGGCAGCAAGACAACCACCGCGGCTCGGGGGGGCGAGAAGACGAAGAATCCCCAGGAGATGATCACGACGGTGATGCTGTACACAGTCATCATGTAGAAGATGCAGGACATGATGATGATGCCGGCGGAGCAGACGACGCTGGACCATTGATGGGCTGGGTGCAGGACCCTCATATTCAAGAGCTGCTTCTCAAGCAGACGGATAACGCAAGAGCTGCCGCCCGAGAGAAAGCCAAGATGGATCAACTGGAGTTAGACGGGGTTACTCCATTGTATGAAGGATGCAGGCCCGAGGATACCCGCCTGAAAGTAACGCTCATGGCTCTGGAGATGAAGGTAAAACACAAAATGACCGACGCATGCTTCGACGAGAACATGTCATTCTGGCACGAACGTCTTCCCAAGGGGAACAAGTGCCCGACCAGTTTGGAAGAGGCGAAGAAAATCGTGTGTCCTCTGGATTTACCGCACGTGAAATACCATGTGTGCATGAACAATTGCATCATTTTCGGGACGAGCACGCGGAGTCTACCATATGTCCGGTGTGCGGTGTCACTCGATACAAGAAGAGGAAGAAAGCTCCTCGAAAAGTGGTGTGGTACTTTCCGATCACTCCTCGTCTGCAGCGGTATTTCGCGGACCCTAATGTAGCAAAGCTCCTGCGTTGGCACGCGGATAGGGAGGAGAAGAAGCGAGAAGATGACGCAAATGATCCGGAGATAGATAAAAAAGACAAGATGCTGAGTCACCCTAAGGATGCGAGCCAGTGGCAAGCGTTGAACTTCGAATACCCAGAATTTGGGAATGATCCAACGAACATCATGCTGGGCGCGAGCACCGATGGAGTCAATCCGTTTGGCAGCCAAAGAAGCACACATAGCACCTGGCCTGTGTTCGTGTGGATGTACAACCTTCCCCCTGGTTGTGCATGAAGAGGAAGTACATTCACATGAGTATGCTAATTGAAGGGCCGAAACAACCAGGGAACGACATCAATCTGTATCTGGGGCTGCTAAAAGAGGAGCTAGACACGCTATGGAAAACGCCAGCCAATACGTGGGATGCCGCAGAGAAAGAATATTTCCCTATGAGAGCCGCACTGCTCACGACGGTGCACGACTATCTCGGTTACGGATATCTTCGCGGGGCAGGTGGTCCACGGATTTTTCTGGATGCGTCAGTGCATGGATGACACAACGTATTGCCAGCTAGATAGAGATCCCGGGTCTTTGAAACCGTTATGGACACGTGCTTCACCTGCAAGGATCTGTTCGATGGTGAAACCGAACCCCGAAAACGCCCGTGTACGAGGAGCGGCGAGGAAATAGACAAGCTGTTGAAAAATTGGAAAGACTGCCCACTGCCGGGAAAGAAGCAAAAGGCGCCAGAGCCGCTGCTGAAGGTATGGAAAACGAGGTCTGTTTTCTGGGACTTGCCGTACTGGAAGATCCACCGTGTGCCTCACAGCCTTGATGTCATGCATATCACGAAGAACGTGTGCGAGAGTCTGCTTGGTACCCTGCTCAACATGCCAGAGAGGACCAAAGATGGGCTGAAAGCAAGGGCAGACTTGAAATCAATGGGCATCAGGTAGGAGCTTCACGCTATATATGATGATGATGATGATGATGATGATGATGATGATGATGATGATGAGGCGAAGCAGGACACAGAAAGTCGTCGCAAAGGCAAAAAGGCCAAGAAGACCGGAAATGACTACCCTCCCGCGTGCTTCACTCTAAGTCAGGAGGAGATCGAGCAGTTTTTCACCTGCCTCCTAGGAGTAAAACTTCCTTACGGTTACGCGGGGAAGATAAGCAGATACCTAGACCCAGCGAAGCAGAAGTTCAGCGGGATGAAGTCTCACGACTGTCACGTGCTGATGATGCAGATACTTCCAGTTGCAATCCGTGGGATCATGGACGCGCACGTCCGTGAAACGCTATTTGGCCTATGCAACTTCTTCGACGTCATCTCTCGGAAGTCGATTGGCGTGAGGCAACTCAGAAGGCTACAGGAAGAGATCGTGGTGATACTATGCGAGCTTGAGATGTACTTCCCGCCCGCATTCTTCGATGTTATGGTGCATCTGTTGGTCCATATAGTGGAGGATATCATCCAACTCGGGCCGACATTCCTGCAAAGCATGATGCCGTTCGAAAGGATGAATGGTGTCATCAAAGGATACGTTCGCAACATGTCACGTCCAGAAGGAAGCATAGCCAGGGGCTTTCTGACCGAAGAGTGCATCTCCTACTGCACGAATTATCTAGGCATCGAGAACCCCGTTGGCCTGCCCGTCAACAGGCACCTCGGCAGGCTCGCTGGATGGGGTCACCATGAGGGTCGCCACGAAATGCATGTCGACTTCGAGGGTCGACTCGCCGACTTTGAAAGAGCAAACCTAGTCGCGCTACAACACATAGACGTGGTCGATCCTTGGGTGGTAGAGCACAAAACCTTTATTAAGAAGACGTACAATGACCGAGGCCAACAGAGGACGGACGGAGATATACTCAAAGAGCACAACTCATGTTTCACGCGTTGGTTCAAGCAGAAGCTTCTGTCGTACCCTTTACATGAGGATTCTTCCGCGGAAGAACAACTCATATTCGCCTTGTCACAGGGCGCCGAGCACAACCTGATGACCTATGAGGCGTACGATATCAACGGCTACACATTCTACACCGAGGCCAAGGACATGAAGAGCGATGGTTATCAGAACTCCGGGGTAACGATGGAATCCTACACCGGTAATGACAAGGACAGATACTACGGAAGGATCGAGGAGATCTGGGAGCTGAGCTACGCTGGAGAGAAGGTCCCGATGTTCCGTGTCAGATGGGCCAAGAACGTCATAAAAGAAGACCGGTATTTCACCACCATGGTTATACCCGAAGCCAAATCCAAGACCGTGGGCGCAAACGTCACCGCGAAAAATGAGCCATGGGTACTGGCTTCCCAAGTGGACCAATGCTTCTTCATTACCGACCCGCCAAAGCCCAGTCGTGTTGTCGTGAGGAGAGGCAAAAGGAAGATCATCGGAATGGATGGAGTAGCCAATGAGCAAGACTTCGACAAGTACGGCGACCCGAGGATCGAACATGACGACGATGATGAAGTAGCAGCATACACCACAAGAAGAAGCAGGACCACCCTACCTAAAGGACGTCCGTTCCACAGAAGAACTCCATTTGCGAAAAAGAAGGGCAAGAAGATTGTGAACAGATAGCTAGCTAAGATCGATTGTATTTAAATTGTAGCCTTCATTTCTCGATTGTATTTCATGGGTACTTTTTGAACTATCATGAATATTTTTAAATTTCATGGACACTCGATCTCGATCCCCCTCCAGATCCGGTCCCCCTCGCCGCCGAGCACCCCCCCCCCCCAGTCCACCGGCCGCCGCCGCCGACCCCCCGCACCCTCGATTCCCCTACTCAACCGCCGCCGCCGACCCCCCGCACCCCGTGCACCATCTTATAAAAAAAAATAAGTATCAAACAGCTTTTTAAATGCTACTGTCTTATAAAAAAAATATTACTGTTATTATTTAAACAAGTTTGAACATATTTAAACACAAATAAGTATCAAACAGCTTTTTAAATGCTAAAATTTTTTTTGTGGAGCCCACCTCGATCCCCCTCCATATCGATCGCTATCCCACCTCGCCAGATCCGGTCCCCCTCGCCGCCGAGCACCCCCCCAGTCCACCGGCCGCCGCCGCTAACCCCCCGCACCCTCGATTCCCCTACTCAACCGCCGTCGCCGACCCCCCGCACCCCGCGCACCGTCTTATAAAAAAAATAAGTATCAAACAGCTTTTTAAATGCTACTGTCTTATAAAAAAATTATTACTGTTATTATTTAAACAAGTTTGAACATATTTAAACACAAATAAGTATCAAACAGCTTTTTAAATGCTAAAAAAATTTGTGGAGCCTGGGAGTCGAACCCAGGACCTCCTGGTGTGAGAACTGGCTGCTGACCAGTCGAGCTAGTAGAGGGGACTTGATGTGCATCAGTTCTGGTGGTACATAACCTGTTGGCTCGAGTTGAAATAAAAAAATTACTAATGGCGCACCACGGTGAGGTGCGCCATTAGTATTGTGCCCGATCCCCCCTTCCCTCTCCCCCTTCGCCTGATCCCCCCTTCCCTCTCCCCCTCACCAGTTCCCTCTCCCTCTCGATCCACCGCCGCCGCCGCCGCTGCCCTGACCCACTGCTCGCCCTCGCCCTCGCCCTCTCCCTCCCTCGCCCTCTCCTCGCCTTCCCTCTCCCTCGCCCTCTCCCTCGCCCTAGATCCCCTTCCCCTCTCCTCTCCCGACGCCGCTGCCCCGGCGCCTCGACGCTGCCCCGCCGCTCGACGCCGCCTCGACGCCGCCCCGCCGCCCCGACGCCGCCCCGACGCCGCCTCGACCCCGCCCCGACGCTGTTGCCCCGCCACCTCGATGCTGCCCCGCCGCCTCGACGCGACCCCCACCGCCCGGACGCCGCCCCGTCCACACCACCGCCGCCCGGACGTCGTCGGAGCACCACCACCACCACTCCCCGGCATCCTTATCCTCTCCGACCGCCTCCTCCACCCCGGCCCGCTCCTCCAAGGTAAGCTACCGCCCCGATCCCTATCCCCTTCCCTCCTCCCATCCCATCTCCATATGAGCATGATAATTTGCATGAACAGCCTAGTTCATAACAGCCTACTTCATCATATTATAGTACTCATATTCGGATCGGAGAGAGTGTCATTTGGTTTCAATTGTGGGAGAGTTTCTTGCTCTGTACCAGTTGCGACCGTCTATGGTTTGATTAACCTAATGTAGTATCTTTATTATTAGGTTATAATGAGTTAGATTATCCTGAGAGTTAGATTATCCTCTTCAAAACCAGAGTAGTAGAATAATATACAGCATAATGTTATATTTTAGTTTGTAGTAAAATATAGAAACTGTCTTGATTTTGCTTATCCTCTTCAAAACCAACCGGGCCATAATATACATATAGTCTTGGTTTTGCTTGTAGTAAAATATACAACATAATGTTACTGCATATTGATACTTACAACATCAGGACTTGTAGTATATTTTAGTATTACAATGTTTAGAAAGGATATGCAGTTCTGTGATGACTATCTTCAAATACTGTTCTGTGAAGACTGTCTTTGTATAATGTTGTAGTATAATATTTGAAGACTGTCTTTGTATACAATTCTAGTATAAAATTATATAGTTCCATGGCTGCTGTTGTTGTGATATTATATTTTAGTATAATGTTACTGCATATAAAATAATTACATAAGAAAGCTGCGTGTTTAGTTTGATAAAGTGCAAGTTTTCTTTTGAAAATACAGTGGCAATGTGACATATATATGGGGTACTGTAGGATTGTTATTTTGATAAATATAAGCCTGATTTAACCGAAATTCAGTAGATCAATTAGTTTATCATGTCGGGTGGACTGGTTGAAAATGATTGACATAGCTAGCCTGATTCCTTTCGTGATTGAGGTGTTTACCGGCAGATATAATGATTTGTAGCTAATGTGGTTATGTTGTTATATTTTACATTTCTAGTACTTTGGTTCACTTGTAGAGTGCTTGTGCAGTAAAAGATATAGTCTGATATTTCTGTTTCTTTTTTGTCAATATGATCTACCTGCTGTTATTCTGGAGCCAAAGTGAAATTGCTTAGTCCATGTGGATGTGGAAACTTAGTTTCCTATGTTTGAATACATGCTTACATTACCCATGAGTCAATATTTTGGCCCTGAAATCATTGTCTGCACCGAGAATCTTAAATTCTCGGAGTGACATGTTTGATTGAATTTGCCATTTTCACTTGTTTAGTAGATGCAGAGAAAAGGAATATGCATCTCATCTTTCTTTAGACCACAGCTTGAGCATGATTTGCCTATGTGAATAGTATTTTTGCCTGCTCTCTTTGCCTGTTGGAACTTGGAAGGGTGAACTGTGCCAACTATATATTTATTTTTCTTCCCAAACAGCTCTTTTGAACCAGTAGAGAGAGAGGTCTGTGCTACAGGGCTAGGGCTCTTCCTCTCCCTCCATTACCTGTGAACAGAATGTATATGCGCTTTTGGAGCAGAGTTTTCCTCTAGGTGTTAGTTTCCAGCAAGAAGATCCCTCGCCGCTGGTTCGAATGTATAATAGGAGTCTGTTTCATTATGCTAGCGGTGTCAACGAGGTTGATGTTGCATAATTAAATTCCCCATGACATTGTCTGCCTTTTTTCTTCTTCATTTTTAGTAAAGTGATGCTGCTGTACTACTTGTCAAGTGATGCTGCTGTACTACTTGTCAAGTGATGCTGCTGCTGCTATCTGCGAGTTGCTGCTGCTAGTTGTGGTTTTGTCAAGTGATGCTGCTGCTACTTGTGATCTTCTAAAATGACCCCTTTCTCCTGAAACGTTTATTAATTTCCGTTTCGGTTGAGAAATGGGGCACTCCAAGGTCAAGAAAATTAGCAAAGGGCATGCCCAATTTTCTTGACCTAGAAGGTGCCCGATTCTCAACCGAAATAAAAATTAATTTGCTTTAGTGGTTGGATTAGTTTAGTATTTTTTTCACACACTCAGACACCCTTGCTTGCCATGTGTGTGAGAGAGATAGTGAGAGGAGACAAGAAGAAGGGGGTTAGGAAGATGTTGCCTGCTCATCAAAGCTAACCATCTCCCCCTTTTCACCCCTTTTCCTTTGTCTTTTGTGGGTTGCAAGGAAGCTACTGTCTTAGCTAGCTTAGCTTGTGCACAAATCCCAATGTTACAATCTAGAAAATTAGCCTGCAAAGATGAGGTCCCATGCTGGCTGTACCACTGCATCATGCAACAGTGCCTTCAAGATCCAAGGCAATATCACAAACATCATAGGCAATTTGACCAAACTCACAACCTTGTATCTTTGCAGCAACCAACTTTCTAGACACACCCCTCAAGAACTAGGTTACCCTGAGAACATGGACTTGGACCTTAGCAACAACACACTAACAGGTTCTATCCCAAAACATCTAGGCAATATCACAAACATCTCTCAATTGTTCCTTGACAATAACCAACTTTTTGGCGACATTCCTCGAGAATTAGGTTATTTGGTCAACTTAGAGATCTTGTTCCTTGACAATAACCAACTTTTTGACCAAACTTTGTTTCTATTTAGAGAGAAACATGGCCCACAACAATGAGGCCGGGGGTTCGGGCGGCAAGGCATTCTGGGAGCTGTCCCAGGAGATGGAAGAACAACCTCACTTGTATGAGGCCGCCGCCTTCTCCACCGATCCTGAGACCACGGTTGGTGCCGCCGAGGATGACCACACTGATGCCACCACTGATGGTGCCGCCGAGGATGCCACCACTGATGATGGCGGCGCACGCACAGATGGCAGCCAACTGAAGAGGCAACGGAAGGACCGGCGCCCGATCGTGCTCCGCACCCTCAAGGAGGAAGTTACTGAAGTGGACTCCAACGGGAATCCAACGGCGCCCGAACGAATAGTCAAGGGGTACTCGCTTCAGCTCGGGTGCATTGTCCGGAGCACCGTCTCGATCAACACCGAGAACCTGAGGCATCCTGACCGAGGGAATTTGCGCAACCTCCTCTTCACGAAGCTGCACGAACGATACAAGTTCCCCGCTGAATTTGAAAACACAAGCCTCAAAGGGAATAAAGTGAACAATGCTGCCCTCACGAAGATGAGCAAGGCCCTGTCTACTTGGAAAAGAAATGTGAAGAGAATGATCGAGAAAGGTGAGAGTTATCAGAAGATCAAGGAGAAAAATCCTTCGATCACCGAAGATGACTACAACGACTTCAAGATCAATTGCTCGAGCACCGCAAGCTCCCAATCAAGTGAGTGGGGGAAACAAATGCGGGAGCTGAAACATAGGGGAACACACACTCGGTCCCGGCGGTTACAGAGTGGCGGAGCCTATATGGGACAAGGAGGACGCGGACCGTGCCGAGCAAGGCCTACCGCCCCGCTTCGAAAAATACAGCGGTAACAAGCAGACTAGGAACTATGTCAGGGCCCGGTACAAGGAGGACCCGATAACAAAGGAGCTTACCACGGATCCGAAGACTAGGGCGCTTGAGCTTGTTCTGGTAAGGAATACACCCCCGCGTAATTAGCTCCATATGGTTGCATTCTAATTAATGAAGCCAAATTTCTAAATGGTTCACATTCCTTCCGCAGGCAACTGAAAGCAGTAGCACGGAGTCGACTAAGAGCAACCCTTGGGACACCACTCTAAATAGGGGGTTGAATGTAATGAAGAACAAGGATAAGCTCAGTAAGCCGACGTCAGTTGGTCGTGTGGCCGGCAAAGGCTTGTCGACAAAATGGGGGTCATACTATACCGCTGGTGTGCGGAAGGAGAAAAAGACCAGCTCGGAAAGCCAGGCGCGAGAGGTTCAAGAACTCAAGGCACAGGTGGCGCGGATTCCGGAGATTGTCCAAGAGCAAGTGGAACAACTCCTCGGAGCGACGATCACCACCCTTGTGCCTACCTTGATCTCGAGGTTGAGTGCGTGGATTGCGGGCGGCCAACAGGGGCCGCCCCCGATTCCTAGCTTCACGGCCAGCAACTCGCATAATGCGATGGCGGGGCCATTGGTGCCTCCGGCGGAGGCGGCATTGGTGTCTCCGACGCCGGCACAGGAGCTTAATGCACCCGGGTGTACGCCGGCCAGCACCTCTTCAGCAAGCGGCCCCTCTGTCAACTGCACGCCCGCTGTTGGCGGTGCCTCGACATTAGCCGAGCTTGACGCCATAATCACGGTAACTAATTAAGCCTCTCTCGGCCGAGGACTTCATCTCCTTGCCTTTGACTGGGCATCCCTGACGCCCTACATGTTTTCGCAGGGCGCCGCGGACGTTCCGTGCACTCTCCTCCACTTCGTGAACAACGAGTTGGTCGATGTTGCCAAGGGCAAAATCGTTCAACCGGGCAACCCCTTGTTCCACGGTACCCAGATGCCACCCAACTTGTTTAGGGTTCAACTGGTTCGGGTGCTGCCAGGCTGCGATGACTTGTTACCTCCGATTCGACCCGTCGGGGCTGACGATGAAGACGTGATGACCCTCAGCGCCTGCCTGAGCTGGCCCCTGCTTTGGCCGAAGATCCAGATTCGTTTGGGGGCGGGGGACACCACCCCAAAGACAACACCGCCAGTCGTGCCGGCGCCAAGTCGGCCCCATGGCAAGACCGCCGTAACAGTGCCGGACATCCCTATGCCACTGGATCCAAACATGCATATGGCACAGGATCAGAACAACGACAACAACGACGATGATACATTTGGCAACATCGATCAGTACTTTGCCGAGCATGGGTACGATGGCGACTTCATGGGGCCTCCTTCTCAAGAACCAAACCCAACAAAAGACGTGTGCGATCTAGCTCGTACCCGCGGAGAAGCCAAGTTGCAACAGGCGCCGTCTGGCGTTCAGCTCTCAGGAGACGCCTCCAGCTGCCGACTTCACCGAGCCTCAGATAGGCGAGGTGCGAAATATTATCAGCCCCAACACACTCAAGAAGGCGGTCTGTGAGCAGAACTCGGTCCCATTACAGGAGAAGAAGAAGGCACACAAAAGAAAGACTAAGAAGGGTGCGAGCCAGCCGGCACCGAGTACGATCCGTGCTCAGGACGGGCCACCTTCACCGCAGGATATCTCGAGGAGGGTGCATGTGGCGGGTAGGGCGATGCTACCGACAAATATGCTCAATGCTGCAACCGGTGCTATGCGGAGTCTGCATGACAGTGTTCTTGCTTTGGAGAAGCGGCGTCTTAGAGAGAAGGATGTGGCATACCCGGTTTTCGCAGCCAAGGTGCCAGAGGGCAAGGGCTTTGTGGATAACTCCATCGGGCGTACGATCGTCCTGCGTTTTGATGACATCCACGCTATGTTGAACCTTCATCCGCTGCACTACACCTTCGTTCGGCTATTTTCGCTGAGTATGGAGATGCGGATCATTCGCGACAAGACCCCGAACATCGTGATAGTCGACCCCTTCTACATGCGTGCCAAGATCTTGGGCAGCGCTGGGGACCGGCAAGTCGCGAGTTCTTACCTCGAAGGCGTCATTCTGGCAAACCAAGATAAGGATAACTTCCTCGTGCCTTACTTTCCCGAGTAAGTCCTCCCCTCAACCGGCCCATAACATATGAATTCTTACATTTCGATCGTTTTTCTTTTAACATTCCGTGTTTTCTGCAGTGACACACGTTGCACGCTCGTCCTCCTAAGCCCCAAATATTCCATGGCCACGTATTTCGACCCGGACCGTCAGTCGAACGTAGACTACACAAATGTCATGAAGGTTCTTGATGATGTTCTCCCCGGCTACGCCCAATCTGGAGGCACCTTCACCAGGCCTATTCGTAAGTACGGCAAGCACGTGTTCTCCCACAATACGACGTTCTGCTGCGTCAAGCAGCCGCCTGGCGGTCAGAAGGGTGCCTACTACGCCATCCATCACATGCGGGCGATCGTACGGGACCATCATCAACTTCTGCTACCGAGTAAACTCAAAGACTGGGCCACGAGCGTGTCGGCAATCCAGGATGCGGACCTCCGACAAGAATTCTTTCGCATCTAGTCGGAGTTTGCGGAAATCATCCATCCAGAGGGCTTCTGTCAAGTGATACATGCATCATACTTTTTCGATAAAGTGCGTTTTTATTATCTCAAATGTAGCATCAAGCGGATACAAAATATTATGAATAACATCCGGCCTCTGCATAAATAGAATGCACACAGCCAAACACCAAAGTCTGACACTAGAAAAAGTAAGAAAATCGACAATACAACAACAGTAGAGTCCTATGGACCGACACTTTGCCTATGTCGAACTCGGCGGTGGATGGATCCGGAGGTTATGCTGCCACTCATGTTGGGAAAAAACCTCCATAGCCACCTGCTCCAACCGCGTACACACTGCCTTGAACAGCGGTTGGTGCTCCGCCTGTTGTAGCGTAGACCACGTACGAAACGAGTGCGTACAACGGAAAATAACCTGCAGAGGAGAAGCATTTTGTCATTAAAAATCAAATCATCTCTACATAGCCAAAGCGACCATAGTAAGGCATACGCCCCCATCCTTATTAGCGTTTTGAAACTATTTGAAATTCCGTCCAACCAATGACCAAATATATCGGCAATACTCGTTGGCGGATACAAATTTGACGCTATTTGGATGACTGACCATGTAGACCGTGCAAACTTGCATTGGAAAAAGAGGTGTTTGATTGTCTCGTCACATGCATCATAGAGGTGGCTCCTAGCTAATTCAGGAATCAAGGGTATTTTCTTCAATGGATTTTCCTCCTAATGTTGTCAGCAAAATGGGCATTAAACACGCAATAATCCTAAGAATCAGTCAGATCCCAGCTAGACCAGGGGCACTGCGCGCGTAGCCCTACCGCCTGTCAACACTGTCATTGTGCTGCATGAGCCATCATGATTTGCGTGGAATCAGGCTCCTACCTACAACATCGATGACCCGCCGCTTGCTTCTGCCCCTATCAATAATCAGAATGAGCAGAAATAAGAGCTGCTATACAGACAATTTGAGGCAATGCATCCCAAAGTGCAAGAAGAGAAAAACTCATAGATCGGTTACTAGTCTCCCAAGAACAGTGGATACTGGCATACTATTGATGGATAAGATATTTGGATTTGATACTGAAATGAAGAGTGGGCCAGTCAATATTTGCATGGCCATAACATTACTGGACTTATCTAGGGACGCTACTTAAGGATCATTGGTCAATCAAACAAATCAGGTGATATCTATCCAAGTTTATTTTATTAAAGATATTGTTTTTATCAAAAAACAGTTACTTGGTCTATGATATTTTTTCACATGACCAATATTCCTTATAAAAAGGTGTCGCAAAAAGGGCGTGAGCAAATATTATTTTGACACCGGTGCTCGTCCTGCACATGTTGCCACCCCCGCTACATCAACACACGTCACTGATTCATTGTCCATGCCCATAGCCAAATTGCCTGTGTCTGTGCCGCTTCCAACGCCGCGGACGACTCTCTTGTCTGCACCGGCTTACAAACGCTGTTGTCGGCTCTCCCCGTCTGCACCGGCTTACAATGTCGTGGCTAACTCATCTATCTCAGCCGCCCCTAGTTCTGCGGTCGTCTTTGTCGGCCATCTCTCGCGGCCTGGTCTACATCAACACAGCGGGCCGCACCTGTCTGCATGAGCTGTTTATTGAGTATAAAGCCAGTCACTGCTCGGGTAGCCCGGTTTTCTTTCAACGAAATGGAGGCAAATTATCATATACTATAAACCGTCGTCTGCACTGGGTGGCTCAATGGGCAGGCGCACAAGTCGCTGTAACTACAGTTTGGTTAACTTCAAATCATCAGCTGGGATGAACCGCTGGACAGATTATTGACACAAATCATACAGAGTCATTTATGACCCGCCACGATCGACCTCAAGCTTCCTTGGATTTAAATTGTGTTATCAACGCCAAGGATATACAGTGAGGGTTGCGAAGATCATTAACTCGCAGCCTTGCTTCCAGCTTCAACATATGACAGCGGTCCGCTGTTCACCTATATGTCGGTTTATATCAGGGCCAAGTATGAAGAATTTCAAGCCAACTCCTCGAGTTGTCTTAAGACTTGGGGGCTACGATGACATAACTCAGCAAATCTTGCCAGTTTCAGCAAATTTAAGAACCCCAGGACGATGGTGGGAAAGATAACCCGGTCCAGAGGCTACTATTATATTAATGAAAATTTAAGGCTGTCAGAAAAATTCCGGCTTAGAAAGTATATGATAGTTACAAAATCTCGGATCAATGAAGAAGTTCCGGGTCATCAGAAAGGATTCTGGTTTACAATCTGGTTCAAGGGAAATCTCGTCTCCAACAAAGCGCTGAAGCCCTCAATATCCGGTTCAAAATCCGGTTTAAGAGGAAGCTGTCTCTCGCAATGCTCTGAAGCTCTCAAATCCGGTTTAAGAATTTCCGGTTCAAAAAGAATTAATCTCTTGCAAGTTCGAGTTTAAAAGCCGTCAGAAAATTTCTAGCTAAAAATGAAGATTCCAGTTTAAAATCCGGTTCAAGGGAAAGATGTCTCCAACAAAGCTTTGAAGCTCTCAAAATCCGGTTTAACATCTGGTTCAAGAAGAAATATCTCTCACAAAGTTCGAGTTCTCAGAAAAATCACTTGGGGGCTTGGTCGTATTCGAACCATAGCTACACCTCTTGATCGACATAAGTCCACCAGGGAAATCACTTGCGGGCTTGGTCGTATTCGAACCATAGCTACACCTCTTGATCGGCATAAGGCCACCAGGGAAATCACTTGGGGGCCAAAGAGAATGTTGGAAAAGCACAACTCAAACATAGCCACCCATTGAGCACAACTCAAAATATTGCTTGGGGGCTCTTTGCTTCTCAAAGAACAAAGAGTCCACACCCTTGTAATAGGATATCAAGCCAGGCTTGGAAGCCAAGTGTATTCACCTAAAACCCCGGGTTATCCTGCCTTTTTAAGTAAGCCACTCCGTCCAGGTAATCCTGGTATGACCCGCCGAACGTTTGACAAGTCAATCTCAATGACCCTGAACTTGTCAAAGTTAAAACGATGATTGGTTAATGTGAGGTCCATCTTAAAAGGCTTTGTAAAATGGTTTAACTCAGTGGCCTGGCAGCCCATGAAAAGCCTCGAGTTTGGAGCCTGGCAGCCCGTGAAAAGCCTCGACTACAAGTTTTCATATGCTTTTATTTGCCAAGTTTTTTCTCCTTTGATGAGATTTATAATGGTTTTGATAAACCGACGTTTATTGACCCGGATCAGCTTTCAACAACAAGTCGTCAGTACATGATCAATTGTAATCCAGTGTTTATTAACCCGGTCTGGTTTCGACTATAAGTCGCCAGTATTATATATGGATAATCCGGTGTTTATTACAACCCGGTACGGTTTCATTATAAACCGGCAAGACATGGGAGGAGTTATCAGTACTCAAGATTTGGGTTATCACCCTTACTACATAAAGTTGGTAAACCAACGACGTGATTCAATGTCACAGGTATGATATATTTCATATTTGATTATTCTTAAGTGCAGCCTTGGTTATAAACCCGGGTTATATGTTGGGCATTAGGAACCGTCCGACGGTAAACCACCACGACACTTTAAACTTGTTGTATGCAGAAACATGTTGAATGAAGCATTATTATAAATCACCAGCGTTCATTAACCCGGCCTGGCTTTCGACTATAAGTTGCCAGTATGATGATAAATTATCAAGAGTTTATTAACCCAGACTGGCTTAGGATTATAAGTCGCCAGTATATATTTGGATTGCGCCATTGGAATCATGCTCTCATAAATCATTGAATTATATTATTCAATTCTTCCAATAGCCAACATGGCAGGATTTTATTATGGTTATCAATAACCAGTATTATGATCAAGGTTTTCAAAGTCGCTTTAGCACACTGGCTATCATATTATCAATGGATATGATTTATTCTATAATTAAAGGAATAGTCTCGAGTCAATGTAGGCTTACGACTCGGCACTTGGGGGCTACATTATTCAAGTTGAGATCACATCAAATATGCAAGTCCCATGTCACTGCCAGCATGCACCAAGGCACTTGGGGGCTAATGCAAAGACACTTTACTGGCCTTATTGAAGACCCGGCTCATCACATCATAATGAGCCGGCCCTTGGGGGCTACCAATTGCTCCTGTCAACAATTGCTCCTGCTCGGTTGGTAAAGCACAAAACTCTTAACCTTGTGGACGTGAGTTCAAGCCCCATGATGGGGGTTACATCATATGATGTTCTTTTCAAAGAAATATATATAAAGCCCCAGCTCAATATTATCTTACTGAGCCGGCCCTTGGGGGCTACACGTTGTTATTCAAGTCTACATGATCATATTTATAAATTCCCTGCTCATTATTGCATACTGACCCGGCCCTTGGGGGCTACACTGGTTGTAGTTTTTATGAGCATAAAGGCAATTATAAGTCCCAGGCTGCTGCAAGCATGACAACCCGACACTTGGGGGCTACATATGTGGAATATTCAGTTTTGACTAGTTACTGAGATGAACAATATGGATTTCTTCAAAGTTTGCAACATTTATATTGAAGCAAGTCTTAAGCTATCACTATGTTCTCCTCTTAAGACTTGGGGGCTACAGGTAATATGCATATAAAGGAGGAACATCTTCAAATTCTCAGTTTTGAGCAAAGCAGGAAGACTGATTGTGTGATCCGGTGTTGGTAACAATCATGACCCGGTGTCTATAACAGTCATGACCCGGAATTTTCAGTTTTTATAACCCGGCAATGGTGGTAACCATAAACCGGCAAGTTCTACATCTTCAAGCCGGTTGGATATCAGTTGAATATTTCAAAGACCAATATTTTTGACATGTGAGAGCATTGAAGGCCGACTGAAATGGATTCTTGATTTACAATATTTCTTATGCAAGCAAGTTGATTATGAAGCTGGTCTGTTGACCCGGATTTTCTAGAAGAAGGAAATGACAAGGACTTAAGGATGTTCAGGTGTCGGTTTACAAGAATTTATTAACCAGGGGCATAACCTATCAAATTTGTTCTTGTATTTATTTTGTAGCATAAGTTTACCATGGATAAATCCAAGCTAAACTGGGAGCTAATGTCGGTGATATACCCCGCGGTATGACCCGGCCGGACTTGGCAGTTTACTTGAGACCCGGTTTACACTCGGCGATTCACTGGCGACCCGTCCTGACCAGACTGTTTACAAGCAACTTGCCTGAACATTATGACTCACTGGTAACCTGGCAGGCGGGACAGACGGATGAAAAGGCCCAAGGCCCAGAAGGCCGGTTTATGTTAATGGTGGGCCGGTTTAAGAGGAAAGGCGTGAGGAATATTTACCTTACAAAGAGTTAAGACCCGGACTTGTATCCGGTTTGTATTAGAAGGTAGACTAGTCCTATTCCTAATAGGACTCCACATGTAATCCGCCCCTCTAACTTATATAAGGAGGGGCAGGGCACCCCAAGAGGGGGAGGTTTTTACAAGTTAGGTTTAGACAAACAACTTAATAGCTCTCGAGATAGAGCTCCCTTGTAATCGTGATCATCATCATCAATGTCAATGAAGCAGGACGTAGGCTTTTACCTCCACCGTGAGGGGTCGAACCTGGGTAAAATCTCGCATCTATTGTTCCACTTCACCACTCTCAAGCTACCACATAGATGTATTGGCCTCGCGACTAAGTCCTCACACTAGGACATCTGCCGTGACAATTCCATGACAAAACCACCTCAAAGTTATCCTTTCTGATCAATCTATTCAAGAGTCCGTAGTAAAATAACATGAAGCTATTCTTTTTGTTCAATCTATCATAGAGTTCATACTAGAATAACACCTTAAGACACAAATCAACCAAAACCCTAATGTCACCTAGATACTCCAATGTCACCTCAAGTATCCGTGGGTATGATTATACGATATGCATCACACAATCTCAGATTCATCTATTCAAACCAACACAAAGTACTTCAAAGAGTGCCCCAAAGATTCTACCAGAGAGTCAAGACGAAAACGTATGCCAACCCCTATGCATTGGTTCATGGGCGGAACCCACAAGTTGATCACCAAAACATACATCAAGTGGATCAATAGACTACCCCATTGTCACCACGGGTATCCCACGCAAGACATACATCAAGTGTTCTCAAATCCTTAAAGACTCAATCTGATAAGATAACTTCAAAGGGAAAACTCAACCCATTACAAGAGAGTAGAGGGGGAGAAACACCATAAGATCCAACTATAATAGAAAAGCTCACGATACATCAAGATCATATCACCTTAAGAACACGAGAGAGAGAGAGAGATCAAACACATAGCTACTGGTACATACCCTCAGCCCCGAGGGAGAACTACGCCCTCCTCATCATGGAGAGCGTCGGGATGATGAAGATGGCCACCAGAGAGGGATTCCCCCCTCTGGTAGGGTGCCGGAACAGGTCAAAATTGGTTTTCGGTGGCTACGGAGGCTTCTGGTGGCGGAACTCCTGATCTATTCTTCTCCCCGATGGTTTTAGGGTATATTGGCATATATAGGAGGAAGAAATACGTCAAGGGATCCACAAGGGGCCCACGAGGGTGGAGGGCGCGCCCAGGAGGGTGGGCGCGCCCCCCTGCCTCGTGCCTTCCTCGTTGCTTCCCTTACGTACACCCCAAGTCTTCTGGATTGCTTCCGTTCCAAAAATAACTCTCTCGAAGTTTTCATTCTGTTTGGACTCCGTTTGATATTCCTTTTCTGCGAAACACTGAAACAAGGGAAAAAACAGAAACTGGCACTGGGCTCTGGGTTAATAGGTTAGTTCCAAAAATAATATAAAAGTGTTTAGTAAAGCCCATAAACATCCAAAATAGATAATATAATAGCATGAATACTTCATAAATTATAGATACGTTGGAGATGTATCAGCATCCCCAAGCTTAATTGCTGCTCATCCTCGAGTAGGTAAATGATAAAAGAAATAATTTATGAAGTGTGAATGCTAGCAGGTGCACAAGTTTGATTAATGATCATTTCAATCACCTTTTCTAGCATCATTATATATCATAACAGTAGCTCATCTCATAAATCTTCTCATGATCAAGTAACAAGCTATTCAGATGTTAAAGTATAGATCATAAACTTTCTTGAAAACTAACAAACCGTGTTATTAGTCATCAAACAATTACAATTCATCTTATTTTCAGGAAGAGTCCATGTCAGAGCTTTGATTTAGCAAACCCCACATACTCAACTATTATTTAGTCTTTCACAATTGCTAACACTCATGCGATATTTATGGGTTCAAAGTTTTAATCAGGCACAGAGAAAGATAGGGGCTTATAGATTCGCCTCCCAACCTTTTACCTCAAGGGTAATGTCAACAATAATAGTTCATGATGCCTTACATCCAATTGGATATATATATATATATATATATATATATATATATATCAGAATCTTTCCAACATGAGGTGCTTGCCAAAGGATAAAATGAAAAAAAGGAAAGGTGAAGATCACCATGACTCTTGCATAAGGTAAAAGACAATAATAAAAGATAGGCCCTTCGCAGAGGGAAGCAGAGGTTGCCATGCGCTTTTATAGTTGGATGCACAAAATCTTAATGCGAGGGAACGTCACTTTATATTGCCACTTGTGATAGGGACCTTTATTATGCAGTCTGTCACTTTTATTGCTTCCATATCACAAGATCGTATAAAGCTTAATTTCTCCACACTAAAAGAACATACATATTTAGAGAGCAATTTTTATTGCATGCACCGATGACAACTTACTTCAAGGATCTTACTCAATCCATAGGTAGGTATGGTGGACTCTCATGGCAATACTGGTTTAAGGGATGTTTAGAAGCACAAGTATTATTTCTACTTGGTGCAAAGAATTTGGCTAGCATGAGGGGGAAAGGCAAGCACAACGTGTTGGGTGATCCATGAGAATATACTTTATTTCGAATATAAGAAAACATAATCCATTAAGTTGTCTTCCTTGTCCAACATCAGCCTTTTATCATGTCATATTTTAATGAGTGCTCACAATTACAAAATATGTCCAAGATAGTATATTTATATGTGAAATCTCTCTTCCTTCAATATTTTTTCATGAATTGTTCAAGTGACCAATACAATGTTTGCTAACCTTCAATAAATTTACCACCTCTACTTCTTATATGTAAAGTCATTACTCCCCATGGGATAAGCATATGAAACATATATAATTTCAAATTTATGACATTCAAATCATTCAACCATTTACTCATAGGATATAAGTGAGGCACACGAGTAAATGACAAACTACTCCAAAAAGATATAAGTAACGATCAATGAGTAGTTAAATAATTATGTAGCTATGTGAAGACTCTCTCTCATTTAAAAATTTTAGATCTTGATATTTTATTCAAACATCAATCAAAAACAAAGTAAAATGAAATTCTAATAATGTCAAACATCATGTGAAGAAGCAAAAACTTAGGATCAACCGAAACTAACCGATAGTTGTTGAAGAAGAAAGGTGGGATGCCAACCGGGGCATCCCCAAGCTTAGACACTTGAGACTTCTTGAAATATTATCTTGGGATGCCTTGGGCATCCCCAAGCTTGAGCTTTTGTGTCTCCTTAATTCCTCTCATATCACGGTCTTCCTAAATTTCAAAAGCTTCATCCACACAAAACTCAACAAGAACTCGTGAGATAAGTTAGTATAAACCAATGCAAAAACCTTATCATACTCTTTTGTATCAAATCACTAAAATTATTATTCAAAATTACATACTAAATGCCTCTGCATATTTAATAGTCCTATCATCAAATAGAATAATTAAAGAAGCAAACATATGCAAATAATGCAAACATAACAGCAATCTGCCTAAATAGGACAGTCTATAAAGAGTGTAGCAAGATCCATACTTCCCTATCACCAAAAATTATGAAAGAAAACTCCCACTGTATTAAATTTATCAGAGCTTATTATGCAAAAGGTTTCTACTTTTTATCACATTCTGACTTTTCTAGGGAATTTTTGCAACAGCGGTAAACTTTCTGTTTTCAAACAACAACATGTGGACTTGTAAAATAGGCATAGTAAAGGCTATCAATGCCACATTTTTGAAATAAAAGATGCAAAATATTGTTCTAAATAACAGAAAGCAAATACTAACAAAATAAATTGATGCTCCAAGCAAAACACATATCATGTGGTGAATAAAAATATAGCTCCAAGTAAAGTTACCGATGAACGAGGACAAAAGAGGGGATGCCTTCCGGGGCATCCCCAAGCTTAGGCTCTTGGTTGTCCTTGAATATTTCCTTGGGGTGCCTTGGTCATCCCAAACCTTAGGCTCTTTCCACTCCTTATTCCACAATCCATCGAATCTTTACCCAAAACTTGAAAACTTCACAACACAAAACTCAAAATAGAAAATCTCATGAGCTCCGTTAGCGAAAGAAAACAAAACACCACTTCAAGGTACTGTAATCAACTCATTATTTATTTATATTGGTGTTAAACCTACTTTATTCCAACTTCTCTATGGTTTATAAACTATTTTACTAGCCATAGATTCATCAAAATAAGCAAACAACACACAAAAAACAGAATCTGTCAGAAACAGAACAGTCTGTAGTAATCTGTGACTACCGCAAACTTATGGAACCCCAAAAATTCTAAAATAAATTGATGGACGCGAGGAATTTATCTATTAATCATCTTCAAAAAGAATTAACTAAATATCACTTTCCTAATAAAAATGGCAGCAATTCTCGTGAGCGCTAAAGTTTTTGTTTTTTACAGCAAGATCAAAAAGACTTTCCCCAAGTTTTCCCAACGGTTCTACTTGGCACAAACACTAATTAAACACAAAAAACACAACCAAAACAGACTCTAGATGATTAATTTATTAATAAACAGGAACAAAAAGCAAGGAGCTAAAATAAAATTGGGTTGCCTGCCAACAAGCGCTATCGTTTAATGCCCCTAGCTAGGCATGATGATTTCAACTAAGCTCACATAAAAGATAAGAATTGTAACATAAAGAGAGCATCTTGAAGAATATTACTAGCACATTTAAGTCTAACCCACTTCCTATGCATATGGATTTTGTGAGAAAACAACTTATGGGAACAATAATCAACTAGCATAGCAGGGCAAAATAAGCATAACTTCAAAACTTTAAGCACATAGAGAGGAAACATGATATTACTGCAATTCCTACAAGCATATGTTCCTCCCTCATAATAATTTTCAGTAGCATCATGAATGAATTCAACAATATAACCAGCACCTAAAGCATTCTTTTCATGATCTACAAGCATAGAAATTTAATTACTCTCCACACAAGAAAAATTCTTCTCATGAATAATAGTGGGAGAAAACTCAACAAAATAATTATCATGTGAGGCATAATCCAATTGAAAACTAAAATCATGATGACAAGTTTCATGGATATCATTATTATTTATAGCATACAAGTCATCACAATAATCATCATAGATAGCAACTTTGTTCTCATAATCAATTGGAACCTCTTCCGGAATAGTGGATTCATCACAAAATAAAGTCATGACCTCTCCAAATCCACTTACATCAATATAATCATCATAAATAGGAGGCATGCTTTCATCATAATAAATTTGCTCATAAAAACTTTGGGGACAAAAAATATCATCTTCATCAAACATAGCTTCCCCAAGCTTGTGGCTTTGCATATCATTAGCATCATGGATATTCAAGGAATTCATACTAACAACATTGCAATCATGCTCATCATTCAAATATTTGGTGCCAAAAATTTTAATGCATTCTTCTTCTAACAGTTTGGCACAATTTTTCTTTCCATCATACTCACGAAAGATATTAAAAACATGAAGCGTATGAGGCAAACTCAATTCCATACTTTTTTGTAGTTTTCTTTTATAAACTAAACTAGTGCTAAAACAAGAAACAAAAAGATTCGATTCCAAGATCTAAAGATATACCTTCAAGCGCTAACCTCCCCAGCAACGGTGCCAGAAAAGAGCTTGATGTCTACTACACAACCTTCTTCTAGTAGACGTTTTTGGGCCTCCAAGTGCAGAGGTTTGAAGGACAGTAGCAAATTTCCCTCAAGTGGGTGACCTAAGGTTTATCAATCCATGGGAGGTGTAGGATGAAGATGGTCTCTCTCAAACAACCCTGCAACCAAATAGCAAAGAGTCTCTTGTGTCCCCAACACACCCAATATAATGGTAAATTGTATAGGTGCACTAGTTTGGTGAAGAGATGGTGATACAAGTGCAATATGGATGGTAGATAAAGGTTTTCGTAATCTGAAAATATAAAAACAGCAAGGTAGAAAGTGGGAAAAGTGAGCGTAAACGGTATTGCAATGCTAGGAAACAAGGCCTAGGGTTCATAGTGCAAGTTCTCTCAACAACAATAATATAATTGGATCATATAACTTTCCCTCAACATGCAACAAAGAGTCACTCCAAAGTCACTAATAGCGGAGAACAAATGAAGAGATTATGGTAGGGTACGAAACCACCTCAAAGTTATCCTTTCTGATTGATCTATTCAAGAGTCCATAGTAAAATAACATGAAGCTATTCTTTCCGTTCAATCTATCATAGAGTTCGTACTAGAATAACACCTTAAGACACAAATCAACTAAAACCCAAATGTCACCTAGATACTCCAATGTCACCTCAAGTATCCGTGGGTATGATTATACGATATGCATCACACAATCTCAGATTCATCTATTCAAACCAACACAAAGTACTTCAAAGAGTGCCCCAAAGATTCTACTGGAGAGTCAAGACAAAAACGTGTGCCAACCCCTATGCATAGGTTCATGGGCGGAACCCGCAAGTTGATCACCAAAACATACATCAAGTGGATCAATAGAATACCCCATTGTCACCACGGGTATCCCACGCAAGACATATATCAAGTGTTCTCAAATCCTTAAAGACTCAATCCGATAAGATAACTTCAAAGGGAAAACTCAATCCATTACAAGAGAGTGGAGGGGGAGAAACATCATAAGATCCAACTATAATAGGAAAGCTCGCGATACATCAAGATCATATCACCTCAAGAACACGAGAGAGAGAGAGAGAGAGAGAGAGAGAGAGAGAGATAAAACACATAGCTACTGGTACATACCCTCAGCCCGGAGGGAGAACTACTCCCTCCTCGTCATGGAGAGCACCGGGATGATGAAGATGGCCACCAAAGAGGGATTCCCCCCTCTGGTAGGGTGCCGGAATGGGTCTAGATTGGTTTTCGGTGGCTACGGAGGCTTCTGGCAGCGGAACTCCTGATCTATTCTGCTCCCCGATGGTTTTAGGGTATACTGGTATATATAGGACAAAGAAATAGGTCAGGGAGCCATGAGGGCCCACGAGGGTGGAGGGCGCGCCCCCCTGCCTCGTGCCTTCCTTGTTGCTTCCCTTACGTACACCCCAAGTCTTCTGGATTGCTTCCGTTCCAAAAATAACTCTCCTGAAGGTTTCATTCCGTTTGGACTCTGTTTGATATTCCTTTTCTGCGAAACACTGAAACAAGGGAAAAACAGAAACTGGCACTGGGCTGTGGGTTAATATGTTAGTCCCAAAAATAATATAAAAATGTTTAGTAAAGCCCATAAAACATCCAAAATATATTATATAATAGCATGAATACTTCATAAATTATAGATACGTTGGAGACGTATCACTCCCCAAGAGGTGTGGTATCTGCTATGGAAGGGCACAATATGGAAAAGTAGTTCTCCGGACCTATAGTTCTCAGGAGTGCTGAATACTACATCGAGAGTGACTCATCTGAAACAGCGCACCTCTTTGTTGGGGATAATTCCCTGAAAGGTAGTATAGCTCTGTTCGATGCGAGATCAGTTGAACTGCATTTTGTCAAGGGTATCCTTGTAAATGAGGTTTAAACTGCTGCCTCTGTCCATAAGCACCTTGGTTAGTCTAAAGCCGTCTACTATAGGGTCGTGGACTAGTGTGGTGGGTTCTTGGATGGGGCATGCCCTTGGTTCGTTCTCTTCGGTGAATGTGATTGGTGCATCCGTGCATGAATTTACGGCTGTCACCTGGTGGACTTGGCCAAGCTCTTGAAGGGCTCTTTTCCTCTGATTGTTTGAGAAGAATGTCTCGTAGGTCATCAAAACATCATTATTGTTGTATGGAGGTGTTGTTGATCGTCTACTGGGGGTGTGAGTCCGAGGATGGCTTCGCTGCTCTTTGCCACCTACCTGACCACCCAACAAGCTCGAAGCCCATGGGTTGGATTTGTGTTCAGCGAGACCGAGTGTATGGGGCATGGTTTGTCCAGTAGCTCATCCAGGACTGTTCTGGGTCCGACGAGGGGTCTATTCTTCTTTTATATGGGCTCATGTTCAGGCAACCGCCGTGGGTATATGCATTTTGCCTGAGCTTGTACGAGTTGCTCGATATGGGTTGATTCCACGCACATTTGTTGTGCTTTTCAAGTGCTCTCCATGGGGCAATCTTTGCGTACCAGGTCCGATAATTCGGTGAAGCTTTGTACATGGCGATGGGCGAGGGCATTCAAGATTCCTTCGTCTTGGCAATTGTACCGAAAGGTCACTATGATTTCTTGGTCGCAACAGTATGCCATCCTATCTTTGACTAGGAGGAATCTGGCCGAAAAGTGGTGGACAGTTTCCTTGAGCTGCTGCTTTATGAACATTAAATCCCATATGTCTGGCTTCCTGGAGTTACTTGAGGATACTCGACGTGGGGGTTGGGTGGGGAAAAACTTTGTCCCCCAATGGGTTGCATATACAGACCACTAGCGGCAGTGTCCAACACTATCGTAGTATTCGGCGCACCAAGTTTGAAATCCGGACTATTAACTGGATGTTGTTGTATGGACTCAAGGTCACGCTTCGAGTCGGGGCTCAGTTCCACGCTCTGTTCAGGATGAACATCGGACCCTGGGCTAGAAGTCGGGGCGAGGTGATCGGGAACCCTAATTTAGTTTGTTTCCAACTTTGGTGACTAAGAGTCTTCAGCCAAATCCTCGATGATGGCAATGAGGTGCGTGACGGGCGGGATATAAATTTCCCCGTTATCGGGGTTTAAGCCCGATTTGATCATAGTACAAGGATCGGTCGTCGAATAGTCCCATGGCCTCGATCCAGTCTAGTAGATCATTTGATGATGAGAGGTATGTTAGGTCCAAACTTCCCAAGTATTCGGGGTTGACCCGCAGTACGACCGTTTTGGGGATGCTCAAAATCGGGCCCAGGCGATGTTCGGCCAGAAAGAGTTTGGATGAACTGACGAGTTCGGGCTCTAGGGCCTGGCCCCGTATGTCGTTAGTCCCCGTTAGGCTTGCTGATCCCGAAGTTAAAGCATTGGGATCATTAAGCTTTTTGGCGGGAGCTAAAGATATTGTTAGAGTAAGATGTCCCCGAGAATCAGCGATGAACTGTAGGCTTCCGAAACTGATCTTCTGGTCGAGTGTGAACCTTCTAACCCGATGAAAGGATCAAGAAGAGCTGTCTATAGGGGGTATTAGACCCTCAACAAAGTAAAGTAGCAATTTTTAATTTCTTTAAGTTAAGGTGGAGTTTTAGCACAAGTTTAAACATTCACAATACATTTCAAGAATGCATGGCAAGAGTATACTGCTACCTCTTGAGCACTATGTTGGATTTCCTTGAAGAGGAAAGGGTGATGCACCAAAGTAGCATAAGTATTTCCCTCAGTTTTTGAGAACCAAGGTATCAATCCAGTAGGAGGCTACGAGCGAGTCCCTCGTACCTGCACAAAACAAATAACTCATCGCAACCAACGCGATAAGGGGTTGTCAATCCCTTCACGGTCACTTACGAGAGTGAGATCTGATAGATATGATAAGATATTTTTGGTATTTTTATGATAGAAATACAAAGTAAAATAAAAGCAAAGTAAAAAGCGAAGGAAATAACTAAGTATTGGAAGATTAATATGATGAAGATAGACCCGGGGGCCATAGGTTTCACTAGTGGCTTCTCTCAAGAGCATAGGTATTTTACGGTGGTTGAACGAATTACTGTTGAGCAATTGACAGAATTGAGCATAGTTATGAGAATATCTAGGTATGATCATGTATATAGGCATCACATCCGAGACAAGTAGACCGACTGCTACCTGCATCTACTACTTTTACTCCACTCATCGACCGCTATCCAACATGCATCTAGAGTATTAAGTTAATGAAAATAGAGTAACGCCTTAAGAAAAATGACATGATGTAAAGGGATAGATTCATGCAATATGATAAAAACCCCATCTTGTTATCCTCAATGGCAACAATACAATACATGCATTGCTGCCCCTACTGTCCCTAGGAAAGGACACTGCAGGATTGAACCCAAAGCTAAGCACTTCTCCCATTGCAAGAAAGATCAATCTAGTAGGCCAAACCAAACTGATAATTCGAAGAGACTTGCAAAGATAACTAATCATACATAAAAGAATTCAGAGGAGATTCAAATATTGTTCATAGATAATCTTGATCATAAACCCACAATTCATCGCTCTCAACAAACACACCGCAAAAAGAAGATTACATCAAATAGATCGCCACAAGAGAGGGGGAGAACATTGTATTGAGATACAAAAAGAGAGAAGAAGCCATCTAGCTAATAACTATGGACCCGTAGGTCTGAGGTAAACTACTCACACTTCATCGGAGGGGCTATGGTGGTGATGTAGAAGCCCTCCGTGATCGATGCCCCCTCCGGCGAAGCTCCGGAACAGGCCCCAAGATGGGATCTCGTGGATATATAAAGTTGCGGCGGTGGAATTAGGATTTTGCCTCCGTATCTGATCGTTTGGGGGTATGTAGGTATATATCGGAGGAAGGAGTACGTCGGTGGAGCAACAGGGGGCCCACGAGGGTGGAGGGCGCGCCTGGGGGTAGGCGCGCCCCTTACCTCGTGGCCTCCTGGATCATGTTCGGTGGGAAAATCATGTTCTCGAAGGTTTCATTCCGTTTGGACTCCGTTTGATATTCCTTTTCTTCGAAACCCTAAAATAGGCAAAAAAACAACAATTCTGGGTTGGGCCTCCGGTTAATAGGTTAGTCCCAAAATTAATATAAAAGTGGATAATAAAGCCCAATAATGTCCAAAACAGTAGATAATATAGCATGGAGCAATCAAAAATTATAGATACCTTGGAGACGTATCAAGCATCCCCAAGCTTAATTCCTGCTCGTCCTCGAGTAGGTAAATGATAAAAAAGATAATTTTTGATGTGGAGTGCTACTTGGCATAATTTTAAAGTAATTCTTCTTAATTGTGGAATGAATATTTAGATCCGAAAGATTCAAGATAAAAGTTTAATATTGACATAAGAATAATAATACTTCAAGCATACTAACAAAGCAATCATGTCTTCTCAAAATAACATGGCCAAAGAAAGTTATCCCTACAGAATCATATAGTCTGGCTATGCTCTATCTTCACCACACAAAATATTTAAATCATGCACAACCCCGATGACAAGCCAATCAATTGTTTTATACTTTTGACATTCTCAAACTTTTTCAATCTTCACGCAATACATGAGCGTGAGCCATGGATATAGCACTATATTTGGAATAGAATGGTGGTTGTGGAGAATACAAAAAGGGGAAGATAGTCTCACATCAACTAGGCGTATTAACGGGCTATGGAGATGCCCATGAATAGATATCAATGTGAGTGAGTAGGGATTGCCATGCAACGGATGCACTAGAGCTATAAGTATAAGAAAGCTCAGCAAAAGAAACTAAGTGGGTGTGGATCCAACTTGCTTGCTCATGAAGACCTATGGCGTTTTGAGGAAGCCCATCATTGGAATATACAAGCCAAGTTCTATAATGAAAAGTTCCCACTAGTATATGAAAGTGACGAAATGAGGGACTCTCTATCATGAATATCATGGTGCTACTTTGAAGCACAAGTGTGGTAAAGGATAGTAACATTGTCCCTTCTCTCTTTTTCTATCATTTTTTTATTTGGGTCATTTCTCTCTTTTTATGGCCTCTTTTCTTTCCCCTTCCCTTTTTTAATATTTTTCATCCGGAGTCTCATCCCGACTTGTGGGGTAATCATAGTTTCCATCATCCTTTCCTCACTGGGACACTGTTATAATAATGACGATCATCACACTTTTATTTTCTTACAACTCAACAATTACAACTCGATACTTAGAACAAGATATGACTCTATATGAATGCCTCCGGCGGTGTACCGGGATATGCAATGAATCAAGAGTGACATGTATGAAAGAATTATGAATGGTGGCTTTGCCACAAATACGATGTCAACTACATGATCATGCTAAGCAATATGACAATGATGGAGTGTGTCATAATAAACGGAATGGTGGAAAGTTGCATGGAAATATATATCGGAATGGCTATGGAAATGCCATAATAGGTAGGTATGGTGGCTGTTTTGAGGAAGGTATATGGTGGGTGTATGATACCGGCGAAAGGTACGCGGTATTTAGAGAGGCTAGCAATGGCGGGAGGAAGAAAAGTGCATATAATCCATGGACTCAACATTAGTCATAAAGAACTCATATACTTATTGCGAAAATCTACAAGTTATCAAAGAAAAGTATTACGCGCATGCTCCTAGGGGGATAGATTGGTAGGAAAAGACCATCACCCGTCCTTGACCGCCACTCATAAGGAAGACAGTCAAAAAATAAATCATGCTCCGACTTCATCGCATAACGGTTCACCATACGTGCGTGCTACGGGAATTACAAAGTTTAACACAAGTATGTCTCAAATTCACAACTACTCAACTAGCACAACTTTAATATCATCATCTTCATATCTCAAAACAATTATCAAGTATCAAACTTCTCATAACATTCAACACACTCATAAGAAAGTTTTTACTATTCTTGAATACCAAGTATATTAGGATTATTTAAGCAAAGTACCATGCTATTTAAGACTCTCAAAATAATCTAAGTGAAGCATGATAGATCAATAGTTTCTATAAAACAAATCCACCACCATTCTCCAAAAGATATAAGTGAAGTACTAGAGCAAAACTATATAACTCAAATGATATAAGCGAAGCACATAGAGTATTCTAACAAATTCCAAATCATGTATGGCTCTCTCAAAAGGTGTGTACAGCAAGGATGATTGTGGCAAACTAAAAAATAAAGACTCAAATCATAAAATATGCTCCAAGCAAAACACATATCATGTGGTGAATAAAAATACAGCTCCAAGTAAAGTTACTGATAGAAGTAGACGAAAGAGGGGATGCCTTCCAGGGCATCCCCAAGCTTTGGCTTTTAGGTGTCCTTAGATTATCTTGTGGGTTACATGTGCATCTCCAATCTTAGGCTCTTTCCACTCCTTGTTCCATAATCCATCAAATCTTTACCCAACACTTGAAAACTTCACAACACAATACTCAAAGTAGAAAATCTCGTGAGCTCCGTTAGCGAATGAAAACAAAAGACCACTTCAAGGTACTGTAATGAACTCATTATTTATTTATATTGGTGTTAAACCTACTGTATTCCAACTTCTCTATGGTTTATAAACTATTTTACTAGCCATAGATTCATCAAAATAAGCAAACAACACACGAAAAACTGAATCTGTCAGAAACAGAACAGTTTGTAGTAATCTGTGACTAACGCAAACTTATGGAACCCCAAAAATTCTAAAATAAATTGCTGGACGTGAGGAATTTATCTATTAATCATATTCAAAAATAATTAACTAAATATCACTTTCCAAATAAAAATGGCAGCAGTTGTTGTGAGCGCTAAAGTTTCTGTTTTTTACAGCAAAATTAACAAGACTTTCCCCAAGTCTCCCCAATGGTTCTACTTGGCACAAACACTAATTAAACACAAAAAACACAAACAAAACAGAGGCTAGGTAAATTATTTATTACTAAACAGGAGAAAAAATCAAGGAATACAAATAAAATTGGGTTGCGTCCCAACAAATGCTATCGTTTAACGCCCCTAGCTATGCATAATAAGCATGGATAGATCTAGGTATTGCCATCTTTGGTAGGCAATCCATAAGTGCCTCTCATAATAGATTCATAAGGTAATTTATTTTCTTTCTAGGAAAGTGTTCCTTGCCTTTCCTTAACGGAAATTGGAATCTAATATTTACTTCCTTCATATCAATAATTGCACCAATCGTTTAAGGAAAGGTCTACCAAGAATAATAGGACATGAAGGATTAAAATCTATGTCAAGAAAAATAAAATCTATGGGTACATAATTCCTATTTGCAACAATAAGAACATCATTAATTCTTCCCATAGGTTTCTTAATAGTGGAATCCGCAAGGTGCAAGTTTAAAGAGCAATCATCAAAATCACAGAAACCTAACAAATCATACAAAGTCTTTGGAATCGTGGAAACACTAGCACACAAATCACACAAAGCATATCATTCATGATCTTCAATTTTAATTTTAATAGTTGGTTCCCACTCATCATAAAGTTTTCCAGGGATAGAAACTTCCAATTCAAGTTTTTCTTCATAAGATTACATCAAGGCATCAACGATATGTTTAGTAAACGCTTTATTTTGACTATAAGCATGACAAGAATTTAGCATGGATTGCAACAAAGAAATACAATCAATCAAAGAGCAATTTTCATAATTAAATTCCTTGAAATCCAAAATAGTGGGTTTAGCAACATCTAGGGTTTTAATTTCTTCAATCCCACTTTTATCAATTTTAGCATCAAGATCTAAGAACTCCGAATTTTTGGAACACCTTCTAGGTAAAGGTGGATCATATTCAGTCCCGTCATTATCAAGATTCATATTGCAAAACAAAGATTTAATAGGGGACACATCAATAACTTTTAGATCTTCGTATTTATTTTCATAGGAACTAGAAGAACACGCCCTTATAAAGGCATCTTTCTTAGCACGCATCCTACCGGTTCTTTCTTTGCACTCATCAATGGAAATTCTTATGGCTTTGAGAGACTCATTGAGATCATGCTTAGGAGGAATAAATCTAAGTTTCAAATAATCAACATCAAGAGAAATTCTATCAATGTACCTAGCTAGCTCATCAATCTTAAGAAATTTTTCTTCAATCAAAGCATTGAAATTCTTTTGCGAAGTAATAAATTCCTTAATATTAGATTAAAAATCAGAGGGCATCTTATTATAATTTCCATAAGAATTGTTGTAGGAATTACCATAATTGTTAGAGGGATTACTAGGATAAGGCCTAGGATTAAAATTTCCTCTATACGTGTTGTTACCAAAATTGTTCCTACCAACAAAATTCACATCCATAGATTCATTATTATTCTCAATCAAAGTAGACAAGGTCATATCATTAGTATCAGAAGAAACACTCTTACTAGCAAATAATTTCATAAGTTCATCCATCTTTCCACTCAAAACATTAATTTCTTCTATCGCATGCACCCTTTTATTAGTAGATCTTTTAGTATGCCATTGAGAATAATTAACCATAATATTATCTAGGAGTTTAGTAGCTTCTCCTAAAGTGATTTCCATAAAAGTGCCTCCCGCGGCCGAACCTAACATATTTCTAGAAGCAAAATTCAATCCGGCATAAATTTTTTGTATAATCATCCACAAATCCAAACCATGAGTACGGCAATTATGTATCATTAATTTCATCCTCTCCCAAGCTTGTGCAACATGTTCATGATCAAGTTGCTTAAAATTCATAATATCATTTATAAGGGAGATGATCTTAGCGGGAGGAAAATACTTAGAGATAAAAGCATCTTTGCACTTGTTCCAAGAATCAATACTATTTTTAGGCAAAGACCAAAACCAAGCTTTAGCACGATCTCTAAGCGAAAAAGGAAATAGCTTCAAGTTAACAATATCATTATCCACATCTTTCTTTTTTTTGCATATCACATAGATCAACAAAGCTATTTAGATGGGTAGCGGCATCTTCACTAGGAAGGCCGGAAAACGGATCTTTCATAACAAGATTCAGCAAGGCAACATTAATTTCACAAGATTCAGCATCGGTAAGAGGAGCAATCAGAGTGCTAATAAAATCATTGTTGTTGGTATTGGTAAAGTCACACAATTTAGTGTTATCTTGAGCCATCGTGACAAGCAAGCAATCCAACACACAAGCAAACAAAAAGCAAGCGGGCAAAAAGAGGCAAATAGAGAAAGAGAGGGAGGATAGAGAGAGAGGGCGAATAAAATGGCAAGGGTGAAGTTGGGGGAGAGGAAAACGAGAGGCAAATGGCAAATAATGTAATGCGGGAGATAAGGGTATGTGATGGGTACTTGGTATATTGACTTTTGCGTAGTCTCCCCGCCAACGGCGCCAGAAATCTTCTCTGCTTCCTCTTGAGCACTGCGTTGGATTTCCTTGAAGAGGAAAGGGTGATGCAACAAAGTAGTGTAAGTATTTCCCTTAGTTTTTGAGAACCAAGGTATCAATACAGTAGGAGGCTACGCACGAGTCCCTCGTACCTGCAAAAAAACAAATAACTCCTCGCAACCAACGCGATAAGGGGTTGTCAATCCCTTCACAGTCACTTACGAGAGTGAGATCTGATAGATATGATAAGATAATATTTTTGGTATTTTTATGATAGAGATGCAAAGTAAAATAAAAGCAAAGTAAAAAATCAAAGGAAATAACTAAGTATTGGAAGATTAATATGATGAAGATAGACTCGGGGGCTGTAGGTTTCACTAGTGGCTTCTCTCAAGAGCATAGGTATTTTACGGTGGGTGAACGAATTACTGTTGAGCAATTGACATAATTGAGCATAGTTATGAGAATATCTAGGTATGATCATGTATATAGGCATCACGTCTAAGACAAGTAGACCGACTCCTGCCTGCATCTACTACTATTACTCCACTCATCGACCGCTATCCAGCATGCATCTAGAGTATTAAGTTAATGAAAACAGAGTAACGCCTTAAGCAAGATGACATGATGTAGAGGGATAGATTCATGCAATATGATAAAAAACCATCTTGTTATCCTCAATGGCAACAATACAATACGTGCCTTGCTGCCCCTACTATCACTAGGAAAGGACACAGATTGAACCCAAAGCTAAGCACTTTTCCCATTGCAAGAAAGATCAATCTAGTAGGCCATACCAAACTGATATTTCGAAGAGACTTGCAAAGATAACCAATCATACATAAAAGAATTCAGAGGAGATTCAAATATTGTTCATAGATAATCTTGATCATAAACCCACAATTCATCGGTCTCAACAAACACACCGCAAAAAGAAGATCACATCGAATAGATCTCCACAAGAGAGGGGGGAGAACATTGTATTGAGATCCAAAAAGAGAGAAGAAGCCATCTAGCTAATAACTATGGACCCGTAGGTCTGAGGTAAACTACTCACACTTCATTGGATAGGCTATGGTGATGATGTAGAAGCCCTCCGTGATCGATGCCCCCTCCGGTGGAGCTCCGGAACATGCCCCAAGATGGGATCTCGTGGATATAAAAAGTTGCGGCGGTGGAATTAGCGGTTTGGCTCCGTATCTGATCGTTTGGGGGTATGTAGGTATATATAGGAGGAAGGAGTACGTCGGTGGAGCAACAGGGGGGCCACGAGGGTGGAGGGTGCGCCTGGGGGGGGGGGGGGGGTAGGCGCGCAACCCTACCTCGTGGCCTCCTCCTTTGTTTCTTGACGTAGGGTCCAAGTCTCCTGGATTATGTTCGGTGAGAAAATTACGTTCCCGAAGGTTTCATTCCGTTTGGACTCCGTTTGATATTCCTTTTCTTCGAAACCCTAAAATAGGCAAAAAAAACAGCAATTCTGGGCTGGGCCTCTAGTTAATAGGTTAGTCCCAAAAATAATATAAAAATGGATAATAAAGCCCAATAATGTCCAAAAAAGTAGATAATATAGCATGGAGCAATCAAAAATTATAGATACGTTGGAGACGTATCATATACGAGCAGCGGAAAGTAAAGCATGCAAGTTGCAAGAAAGTAAAGGGATGGGATTGGAGTGTGCAAACGCAATTGGTGACACGGAGATTTTTGGCATGGTTTCGATAGGTGGTGCTATTGTACATCCACATTGATGGAGAGTTCAACCCACGAAGGGTAACGGTTGCGCGAGTCCACGGAGGGCTCCACCCATGAATGGTCCACAAAGAAGCAACCTTGTCTATCCCACCATGGCCATTGCCCATGAAGGACTTGCCTCACTTGGGTAGATCTTCACGAAGTAGGTGATCTCCTTGCCCTTACAAACTCCTTGGTTCAACTCCACAATCTTGACGGAGGATCCCAGGTGACACCTAAGAAATCTAGGAGACACCACTCTCCAAAAGGTAATAGATGGTGTGTTGACGATGAACTCCTTGCTCTCGTGCTTCAAATGATAGTCTCCCCAACACTCAACTCTATCTCACATATTTGGATATGGTGGAAAGATGATTTGAGTGGAAAGCAACTTGGGAAAGGCTAGAGATCCAGATGATTTGAAAGGTGATTTGCATAGGCAAGTAAGATGCGGATGGACTCAAGTCTAGCAACGGGGGCATATGTCTCACCATAGTCCATACCTTCGAGTTGAGTGTAGCCTTGGGCGACGAGACGTGCTTTGTTGCGAACGACTTGTCCATCTTCATCTTGCTTGTTGAGAAACACCCATTTGGTACCGATGATGTTGTGGTTGTTGTCGGGCTTCTCAACCCATATGTCCAGACTTGGTTCCTCTCAAAGTTGTGTAGCTCTTCGTGCATGGCATTTGTCCAATCCAGATCTTCCAATGCTTTTTCAACTTTCATAGGTTCAATGCTAGAGATGAATGAATAATGTTCACAAACATTAGCCAAACGAGTTTTAGAGCGAGTGATTCTCCTGGTTTGGATATCATTGAAGATTTGTTCGACGGGATGGTCTCGTGAAACTCTTGCTCTAACTCGTGAGAGTTTTTGCTTGGGTCGCGGTGGAACATCTTCTTCATCATCTTGTTCTTCCTCTTGGACTTTTTCATTGTTGATGTTGTTGTTCTCTTGTAGATGTGGAGAAGGAGGTTGATGAGGTTCATCTTTGTGTACTTCCTCGTGTTCTTCATCTTGACGTGTCCCACTTGTGGATGCCTCCGTGTCAACTCTTGATTCACCTTGTCGTGAGGTAGAAGCTTCCACTTGGATGGACGAGGTACTCTGCTTCACCTCCGTTGGATGAATCTTGCCAATAGGAAAGTCTTGGATTGCTTCCAAAGGGTATTTGTCTTTGATATCTACTACGCAACCTTCTTCTTGTAGACGTTGTTGGGCCTCCAAGTGAAGAGGTTTGTAGGACACTAGCAAATTTCCCTCAAGTGGATGACCTAAGGTTTATCAATCCGTGGGAGGCGTATGATGAAGATGGTCTCTCTCAAACAACCCTGCAACCAAATAACAAAGAGTCGTGTCCCCAACACACCCAATACGATGGTAAATTGTATAGGTGCACTAGTTCGGCGGAGAGATGGTGATACAAGTGCAATTTGGATGGTAGATATAGGTTTTTGTAATATGAAAATATAAAAACAGCAAAGTAGGAAGTGGTAAAAGTGAGCGTAAACGGTGTTGCAATGCTAGGAAACAAGGCCTAGGGTTCATACTTTCACTAGTGCAAGTTCTCTCAACAATAATAACATAATTGGATCATATAACAATCCCTTAACATGCAACAAAGAGTCACTCCAAAGTCACTAATAGCAGAGAACAAACGAAGAGATTATTGTAGGGTATGAAACCACCTCAAAGTTATTCTTTCCGATCAATCCATTGGGATATTCCTATAAGTGTCACAAACAGCCCTAGAGTTCATAGTAAAATAACACCTGAAGACACAAATCAACCAAAACCCTAATGTCACCTAGATACTCCAATGTCACCTCAAGTATCCACGGTTATGATTATACGATATGCATCACACAATCTCAGATTCATCTATTCAACCAACACAAAAAACTTGAAAGAGTGCCCCAAAGTTTTTACCAGAGAGTCAAGACAAAAACGTGTGCCAACCCCTATGCACAAGTTCACAAGGTCACAGAACTCGCAAGTTGATCACCAAAATATACATCAAGTGGATCACGTGAATATCCCATTTTCACCACAGATAAGCACATGCAAGACATACATCAAGTGTTCTCAAATCCTTAAATACTCAAGCCGATAAGATAACTTCAAAGGGAAAACTCAATCCATTACAAGAAGATACAGGGGGAGAAGCATCATAAGATCCAACTATAATAGAAAATCTCGCGATACATCAAGATCGTGCCATATCAAGAACACGAGAGAGAGAGAGAGAGATCAAACACATAGCTGCCGGTACATACCCTCAACACCGAGGGTGAACTACTCCCTCCTCATCATGGAGCGAGCCGGGATGATGAAGATGGCCACCGGTGATGGATCCCCACTCCGGCAGGGTGCCGGAACAGGGTCCCGATTGGTTTTTGGTGGCTACAGAGGCTTGCAGCGGCGGAACTCCCGGTCTAGGTTATTTTCTGGAGGTTTGGGGATTTATAGTAGAGGTTGGTGTCGAGAACAAGTCAGGGGGCCCCACAGAGAGTCCACGAGGCACAGGGGCGCGCCCTCCACCCTCGTGGGGCCCACGGGACTCCCCTCCGGTAACTCTTCGTTCTAGTATTTTTTATATTTTCCAGAAAAAATCTCCGTTGATTTTCAGCGCATTCCGAGAACTTTTATTCCCGCACAAAAACAACACCACGGTAGTTCTGCTAAAAACAACGTTAGTCCGGGTTAATTCTAACTAAATCATACCAAAATCATGCAAAAATATGATAAACATGGCATGAATACATCAAAAATTATAGATACGTTGGAGATGTATCAGCATTCCCAAGCTTAATTCATGCTCGTCCTCGAGTAAGTAAATGATAAAAACAGAATTTTCGATGTGGAATGCTACCTAACATATTTATAAATGTAATCTTCTTTATTGTGGGAAGAATATTCAGATCCGTAAGTTCAAAACAAAATTTGAATATTGACATAAAAACAATAATACTTTAAGCATACTAACAAAGCAATCATTTCTTCTCAAAATAACATGGCCAAAGAAAGTTATCCCTACAAAATTATATAGTCTGGCTATGCTCTATCTTCATCACACAAAATATTTAAATCATGCACAACCCCGATAACAAGCCAAGCAATTATTTCATACTTTTGATGTTCTCAAACTTTTTCAATCTTCACGCAATACATGAGCGTGAGCCATGGATATAGCACTATAGGTGGAATAGAGGGGTGGTTGTGGAGAAGACAAAAAGGAGAAGATAGTCTCACATCAACTAGGCGTATCAACGGGCTATGGAGATCCCCATCAATAGATATCAATGTGAGTGAGTTGGGATTGCCATGCAACGGATGCACTAGAGTTATAAGTGTATGAAAGCTCATCATTGGAATATACAAGCCAAGTTCTATAATGAAAATTCCCACTAGTATATGAAAGTGACAAAAGAGGACAGTCTATCATGAAGATCATGGTGCTACTTTGAAGCACAAGTGTTGAAAAAGGATAGTAACATTGTCCCTTCTCACTTTTTTCTCCCATTTTTTATTTTTATTTTTAGTTTTTTATTTGGGCCTTTTTTTCCTTTTTATGGCCTCTTTTTTCTTTTTCTTTTATTTTTTGTCCAGAGTCTCATCCCGACTTGTGGGGGAATCACAGTCTCCATCATCTTTTCCTCACTGGGACAATGCTCTAATAGTGAAGATCATCACACTTTTATTTACTTACAACTCAAGAATTACAACTCGATACTTAGAATAAAATATGACTTTATGTGAATGCCTCCGGCGGTGTACCGGGATGTGCAATGAGTCAAGAGTGACATGTATGAAAGAATTATGAATGGTGGCTTTGCCACAAATATGATGTCAACTACATGAACATGAAAATCAATATGACAATGATGGAGCGTGTCATAATAAACGGAATGGTGGAAAGTTGCATGGCAATATATCTCGGAATGGCTATGGAAATGCCATAATAGGTAGGTATGGTGGCTCTTTTGAGGAAGGTAATGGTGGGTGTATGGTACCGTCGAAAGTTGCGCGGCACAAGAAAGGCTAGCAATGGTGGAAGGGTGAGAGTGCGTATAATCCATGGACTCAACATTAGTCATAAAGAACTCACATACTTATTGCAAAAATCTATTAGTTATCGAAATGGATTACTATGCGCATGCTCCTAGGGGGATAGATTGGTATGAAAAGACCATCACTCGTCCCCGACCGCCACTCATAAGACAATCAAAAAATAAATCATGCTCCGACTTCATCACATAACGGTTCACCATACATGCATGCTACAGGAATCACAAACTTTAACACAAGAATCTCTCAAATTCACAACTACTCACTAGCATGACTCTAATGTTACCATCCTCATATCTCAAAACAACCATAAGGAATCAAACTTCACATAGTATTCAATGAAGTTTATATGAAAGTATTTATTATATCCCTCTTGGATGCACATCATATTAGGACTAAATTCTTAACCAAAGCAAATTATCATGCTGTTTAAAGACTCTCAAAATGGTATAAGTGAAGCATGAGAGTTCAAAAATTTCTTCAAAATAAAACTATCTACGTGCTCTAAAAAGATATAAGTGAAGCACTAGAGCAAACAAAAAACTACTCCAAAAGATATAAGTGAAGATCAATGAGTAGTCGAATAATTATGTAACTATGTGAAGAATCTATAACATTTTAAGAATTTTAGATCTTGGGATATTATTCAAATAGCAAGCAAAACAAAATAAAATGACATTGCAAGGATAGCACATATCATGTGAAGAAGCAAAAACTTAGCCTCAATGGCGGCTAACCGATAATTGTTGATGAAGAAAGGTGGGATGCCTACCGGGGCATCCCCAAGCTTAGATGCTTGAGACTTCTTGAAATATTAATTAGGGATGCCTTGGGATCCCCGAGCTTGAGCTTTTGCGTCTCCTTAATTTTTTCATATCACGGTTTCCCTAATTCTTAAAAACTTCATCCACACAAAACTCAACAAGAACTCGTGAGATAAGTTAGTATAAATCCTGCAAAACCTTATCATTCTCTACTGTAGAAAATCAATAATATTATAATTTTATATTTCCTACTAAATGCCTCTTCATATTTAACACTTCTATCCTCAAATATAATCATTAAACAAGCAAACATATGCAAACAATGCAAACATAACAGCAATCTGTCTAAACATGATAGTTTGTAAAGAATGCAAGAGGAATCATACTTATTTAACTCCCAAAATTCTGGAAAATTACCACACTGTAGAAAATTTGTTGTTACTCATTGTGTGAAAGTTTCAAGATTTTATCATGGTCTGACTATTCACAAATATTCAAAACATGACAACAAACTTTCTGTTTTCAAACAACAACATATAGACTTGCAAAATAAGCATGGTAAAGGCTACACTTGACCTTTTTATTGAAATAAAATATGCAAAACATTACTCTAAATAACAGCAAGCAAATACTAATAAAATAAAATGACGCTCCAAGCAAAACACATATCACGTGGTGAATAGAAATATAGCTCCGAGTAAGGTTACTGATGAACGAAGACGAAAGATGGGATGTCATCTAAGTCATCCCCAAGCTTAGGCTCTTGGTTGTCCTTGAATATTACCTTGGTGTGACTTGGGAATCCCCAAGCTTAGGCTCTTACCACTCCTTATTCCATAGTCCATCGAATCTTTACCCAAAACTTGAAAACTTCACAACACAAAACTTAACAGAAAACTCGTAAGGTCTGTTAGTAAGAAAACAAATCACCACTTAGGTACTGTCAAGAAAAGATTTATAATTTTTATCACATGATTCCTAATGTACCATATCATTTCTAGAATTTATTTTAATAAATATAAGCCATAGAAACTAGAAAACAAGCAAACTATGCATCGAAAACAGAATTTGTCAAAAACAGAATAGTTTGTAGTAATCTATAACTCTCGAATACTTATGTAACTCCACATCTCCTAATAAATTAGGTAGTCCTAGGCAATTTGTTTATTAATCTTCTGCAAAAATAATTAGTATTTTATCAGGCTTGTGTTAAAAATGAGAATTGTTTACCTGAGTGCAAAAGTTTCTGTTTTTCAGCAAGATCAAATCAACTATCTTCGTAAGCCCTCCCAAAGGTCTTAATTGGCACTTTATTCAAACAAAAGCTATAAACCATGATTACTACAATAGCTTAATCATGTGTACACACTAAAACAGTAGGGGTAAATATTGGGTTGTCTCCCAACAAGCACTTTTCTTTAATGCCTTTGTAGCTAGGCATGATGATGTCAATGATGCTCACATAAAAGATAAGAGTTGAAATATAAAGGGAGCATCATGAAGCATACGACTAACACATTTAAGTCTAACCCACTTCCTATGCATAGGAATTTTGTGAGCAAACAACTTATGGGAACAAGAATCAACTTGCATAGGAAGGTAAAGCAAGCAAAACTTCAAGATTTTCAACACATAGAGAGGAAACTTGATATTATTGCAATTCCTACAAGCATATATTCCTCCCTCATAATAATTTTCAGTAGCATCATGAATAAATTCAACAATATAACTATCACATAAAGCACTATTTTCATGATGTGCAAGCATATAAATTTTACTACTCACCACATGAATAGTAGTGGGAGCAAACTCAACGAAATAATTATCATGTGAGGTATAATCCAATTGAAAATGAAAATCATGATGATAAGTTTCTTGGTTATCATTATTCTTTATAGCGTAAAAGTCATCACAATAATCATCATAAATAGGGGGCATGCTCTCATCATAATAAATTTGCTCATCAAAACATGGGGGACAAAAAATATCATCTTCATCAAACATAGCATCCCCAAGCTTGTGGATTTGCATATCATTATCATCATGGATATTTAAATAATTAATACTAACAACATTGCAATAATGCTCATGATTCAAAGATCTAGTGCAAACATTTTAATGCATTGTTCTTCTAACACTTTGGCATAATTATCGGAATCCTTATTTTCACGGAAGACATTAAAAAGATGAAGCATATGAGGCAACCTCAATTCCATTTTTTTGTAGTTTTCTTTTATAGACTAAACTAGTGATAAAAGAAGAAACTAAAAGATTCGATTGCAAGATCTAAAGATATACCTCCAAGCACTAACCTCCCCAGCAACGGCACCAGAAAAGAGCTTCATGTCTACTACACAACCTTCTTCTTGTAGATGTTGTTGGGCCTCCAAGTGCAGAGGTTTGTAGGACAGTACCAAATTTCCCTCAAGTGGATGACCTAAGGTTTATCAATCCGTGGGAGGCATAGGATGAAGATGGTCTCTTTCAAACAACCCTGCAACCAAATAACAAAGTGTCTCTTGTGTCCCCAACACACCCAATAAAATGGTAAATTGTATAGGTGCACTAGTGCGGTGAATAGATGGTGATACAAGTGCAATATGGATGGTAGATATAGGTTTTTGTAATCTGAAAATATAAAACAGCAAGGTAGAAAGTGGTAAAAGTGAGCTCAAATGGTGTTGCAATGATAGGAAACAAGGCCTAGGGTTCATACTTTCACTAGTGCAAGTTCTCTCAACAATAATAACATAATTGGATCATATAACAATCCCTCAACATGCAACAAAGAGTCACTGCAAAGTCACTAATAGCGGAGAACGAACGAAGGGATAATTGTAGGGTATGAAACTACCTCAAAGTTATTCTTTCCGATCAATCCATTGGGCTATTCCTATAAGTGTCACAAATAGCCCTAGAGTTCGTAGTAAAATAACACCTTAAGACACAAATCAACCAAAACCCTAATGTCACCTAGATACTCAAATGTCACCTCAAGTATCCAGGGGTATGATTATACGATATGCATCACACAATCTCAGAATCATCTATTCAACCAACACAAAGAACTTCAAAGAGTGCACCAAAGTTTCTATCGGAGAGTCAAGACGAAAACGTGTGCCAACCCCTATACATGAGTTCCCAAGGTCACAGAACTCGCAAGTTGATCACCAAAACATACATCAAGTGGATCACGTGAATATCCCATTGTCATCACAGATAAGCACATGCAAGAGATACATCAAGTGTTCTCGAATCCTTAAAGACTCAATCTGATAAGATAACTTCCAAGGGAAAACTCAATCCATTACAAGAAGATAGTGGGGGAGAAGCATCATAAGATCCAACTATAATAGAAAAGCTCACGATACATCAAGATCATGCCATATCAAGAACACGAGAGAGAGAGAGAGATATATCAAACACATAGCTACTGGTACATACCCTCAGCCCTGAGGGTGAACTACTCCCTCCTCGTCATGGAGAGCGCTGGGATGATGAAGATGGCCACCGGTGATGGATCCCCCCTCCAGCAGTGTGCTGGAACAAGGTTCCGATTGGTTTTTGGTGGCTACAGAGACTTGCGGCGGCGGAACTCCTGATCTAGGTTATTTTTTGGAGGTTTGGGGATTTATAGGAGATGTTCACGTCGAGAACAAGTTAGGGGGCCCCACGAAGAGTCCACGAGGCACGGGGGCATGCCTCAGGGGGTGGGTGTGCCCTCCACCCTCGTGGGGCCCATAGGTCTCCCCTCTGTTAAATCTTCGTCCCAGTATTTTTTATATTTTCTAGAAAAAATCTTCGTTGATTTTCAGCACATTCGGAGAACTTTTATTTCTGCACAAAAACAGCACCACACTAGTTATACTAAAAACATCGTCAGTCCAGGTTAGTTCTAACCAAATCATACCAAAATCATGCAAAAATATTATAAACATGGCATGAATACATAAAAAATTATAGATACGTTGGAGACGTATCAGTCTCCTACATCAATTGGCAATTGCTCTACTTGCGAGCCGTTAGATTCATCAAACTTCACATCTACCGTCTCTTTAAACTTTCGGGTGAAATTGTTGTATACATGGTATGTGTGAGAGTTTGAGCCATAACCGAGTAGGAAACCGTCATCAGATTTAGGAGAAAATTTAGAACGACGATGCTTATCAAGAATGTAAGACTTTGAGCCGAATACTTGAAAGTATCAAACTTGGGGTTTGTTATCGGTGAGAAGCTTGTATGCCGTCTTGCTGAGTAGCTTGTGAAGATATAAATGATTTGTTGTATGACAAGCTGTCTCAACTGCTTCCGCCCAAATGTGTTTTGGCGTCTTGTACTCATCAAGAATTGTTCTCGCCATCTCAACAAGAGTCCGGTTCTTCCTCTCAACAACTCCACTTTGTTGAGGCATGTACGTAGCCGAGAACTCATGTGAAATCCCTTCTTTGTCAAGAAAGGTGTCCACATTTGCGTTCTTGAACTCCGTTCCGTTGTCACTGCGAACCTACTTGATCTTCACTTGAAATTGATTTTGGGCCTTCCTAGCGAAGTTCTCGAAGATCTTTTGCACCTGCGATTTATCATCAAGAAAGAACACCCACGTAAATCTTGAAAAATCATCGACTATGACTAGACCAAATGAGTTTCCACCGAGACTTTTATATGCATTGGGACCAAAGAGATCCATATGAAGTAGCTCGAGCGGTCTTCTCGTGGTCATGATGTTCTTCACGGGGTGGCTTCCTCCAACTTGTTTTCCTGCTTGACAAGCACTACACAATCTATCCTTGTCAAATATAACATCTTTCACTCCAAGGATATGATCACCTTTGATAAGATTATCAAGATTTCACATTCCCACATGACCTAACCTTCTATGCCACAACCAAGCTTTAGAAGATTTAGCAATTAAGCAAGTTCTAGGCCGAGCCTTTTTAGTGAAATCAACAATGTATAGATCACCTCTACGTATACCAGCAAAGTCCTTTTTATGATTATCTCTTCGAAACACTTGGCAATCTACTTCAGTAAATAGGAAACTAAAGCAAAAGTCAGCTAGTCTAGATACGTAAAGTAAATTATAGACAAGAGATTCAACAAGCATAACATTTTGTATGGAGCTATCATATGAGATGGCCACCTTACCAAGGCCAACCACCTTATCCTTTGAGTTATCACCAAAAGTGACATACTTTCAAGGGTCATCATTTTTAGCAAGCTCACGAAACATATCCTTGTCTCTGATCATGTGATTGGTACATCCACTGTCAAGAACCCATTCCTTTCCTACAGCCATGTAGCCGCGAAGATTAGCCATAAGACCAAAATGTATCATAGATTCATCGAGATCGAAGTAACTATCATCATCCTCATCATAGTATCCATGTTCAACATTGTCTTGTGATTGATCATTTCCTAGGGAGAGTGATTCATTAGATATATGATCATCACAATGTTCGTCTTTATGAATTATAATGACTTCGGAGATGATATTAGTAATGATTCAAACATCTCCTTTGGCATGCATAGGGGCATCAAGCTCAAATAGACAATCACCAAACTTAGGATCATTGGAATTCATCTTACTTAAGGCAATTGACTTATGAAGAATCATATTTAGATTTAGCAAGGAATAGTTTAGAAATTGTTCCTCAAGAAATCTCCATATGGTGTGAGCACAACCAAGAGTAGGCAAGCAAAAAATCAAATTTCTAGACAAACCTCTAGTAATAAGATTGACAGTTCTAAGGTTGCGGATCATGTCAAGAGACTCATTGGGAGTAGGATGCAAAGGATCAACAAGCGGTGCACAAGGGCTAGTAATGTACTTGTTCAAATGATATTCATTGAAAATCTCAAGCATCTCATTTTTTCACTCATGAAAGAACTCTCCATCAAGTATAGGCACTCTACATCAAAGACTCCCCAACTTAGACTCATCCATCTTCCTCCAATGGTGATTAAACCAGAGCAATGGAGACCAATGCTCTGACACCAATTGAAAGGATCAAGAAGAGGTGTCTAGAGGGGGGATTAGAACCTCAACAAAGAAAAGTAGCAATTTTAATTTCTTTAAGTTAAGGTGGAGGTTTAGCACAAGTTTAAACATTCACAATAAATTTCAAGCAAGCATGGCAAGAGTATATGAGCAACAGAAAGTAAAGCATGCTAGTTGCAACAAAGTAAAGGGATGGGATTGGAGTGTGCAAACGCAATTGGAGACACAAAGATTTTTGGCATGGTTCCCATAGGTGATGCTATCATACGTCCACATTGATGGAGACCTCAACCCATGAATGGGTAATAGTTGCGCGTGTCCATGGAGGGCTCCACCCACGAAGGGTCCACGAAGAAGCAACCTTGTCTATCCCACCATGGCCATCGCCCACGAAGGACTTGCCTCACTTGGGTAGATCTTCACGAAGTAGGCGATCTCCTTGCCCTTACAAACTCCTTAGTTCAACTCTACAATCTTGGCAGAGGCTCCCAAGTGACACCTAACCAATCTAGGAGACCCCACTCTCCAAAAGGTAATAGATGGTGTGTTGATGATGAACTCCTAGCTCTTGTGCTTCAAATGAAAGTCTCCCCAACACTCAACTCTCTCTCACAGATTTGGATATGGTGGAAAGATGATTTGAGTGGAAAGCAACTTGGGGAAGGCTAGAGATCAAGATTCTTGTGGTTGGAATGGAATGTCTTGGTCTCAACACATGAGTAGATGGTTCTCTCTCAGGAAATGAGTAGTGGAAGCGTAGGCACGTTCTGATTGCTCCCTCTACGAATGGAGGATGGGTGGAGGGGTATATATAGCCTCCACACAAAATATATTTGTTACACACAATTCACCAAACTCGGTGGGACCGAATTGAGAAACTCAGTCAGACCAATATGGTTAAAAATGTGAACATTAGAGTTTTCTGTGGGACCGGTATGATCAACTCAGTGGGACCGATGTGCTAGGGTTAGGGTAATACCTCAACTCGGTTTGACTGATTACACAAACTCGGTGAGACCAATTTTGGTAATAAGCAAAACAAAGAGTTGTTCAAGCAAGCTCGGTGAGACCGATTGCATATCTCGGTGGGACCGAGATAATTGCAATAGGCAATAGAGAGTTTGCAAGCCCATCTCGATGAGACCAAAATCCCATCAGTGAGACCGAACCTGATTAGGGTTTCTGGCAGTGGCTATGTCAAACGAACTCGGTGGCGCCGGATAGATCAAACCGAAGGGGCTGAGTTTGACTTTAGGTTTGGGACATATGTGGAAATGAGAAAGTGGTTGAGGTCTTTGGAGCATATTATTAAGCACTTTGAGCAAGCAAGCCATTAAGCAACACCTCATCCCCTTTTAATAGTATTGGCTTTTCCTATGGACTCAATGTGATCTTGGACCACTAAAATGATAATGCAGAGTCTTGAGCTTTTGCCAATGTTTGTCCTTAGCATCTTGAAGGGGTTCCACATCCTCTTGTCCATGCCACGCCTTTGTTGAACTCTCTGAAATATACTAGATAAAAGTATTAGTCCAACAAGAGATATGTTGACATTAATTACCAAAATAACCCAAGGAGCACTTGTGCTTTCACCTGACCGAGGCGGCTATTTGGGTCGGCGTGCAGCATGATAGTGCCAGACGTGAAATTCTGGCCAAGGGCGAAGGCGTTCCCGATACAGATGCCACCTCCAATGGTTAGGCGAGCCATTGATCCACTGGAAATTCAACAACGGAACTATCAATGAAAGCACCAATGTCGGTATTAAAAGCGGCAGATCTCGGGTAGGGGCCCCCGAGCTTTGGATCTTGAATCAATGGGTAACAAGGGACGAAGGAGGCGATGTTTACCCAGGTTCAGGCCCTCTCGAAGAGGTAAAACCCTACGTCCTCCTCGATTATATTGAAGTGAATAGGATGATTACAGAGTCGATCTACCATGATATCAGATGAACTAAACCCTAGGTGAGTAGGATGATGATTGTTCTAGAATCTACGAGCTAAACCCTCCAGTTTATATAGACACCAGGGGTATTAGGGTTGCACATAGTCGGTTACAAGGATAGAATAGACAAGCAGAATCATCTATCTTGACTTGGAGTATGCGCTAAGGCACCAAAGATCTCCTGTCTGGATACAAAGCCGCCTCATAGTCCGGTCTTTCAGCAGCTGTAGCGTGGCCCACCTGTCCAGCCCATGAGAGATAAGTCAGCAGCCAGAGAACCACCTAATATAGGTCTCATTCAGTACTTACATGTGCATATATAGGTCTATGCTGCTTCTGGTGTTTACTGTTCACCCTCGTGTATGGGCGCGGGTGGTGTTTGTTAGAAATATGCCCTAGAGGCAATAATATTGTACCGTTATATTTCCATCATTCATAATTATGAGTTTATATTTCATGCTATAACTGCAATGATCCTGTAATATGCGATTCAATGGAAAACTCATATGCACGTGTGGAATGATAAACAATAAAACTATAGGTTCCAGATGCAACCTCTAGGACTGGCTCAAGTTTTGTTGGTGATCAAGTTATTCCGATCTTAGTATACCATTAAGTGTAATGATAGTACTAAAACAACATTGAGGGTATGATGTTAGAAGAATGATCATATTGAATCGACCCAAACTTGTATGTTATACTTTGTGATCGTATCGTCTAATATCATTTGTTATAACACGGAGTGTTACATGTGTTCTAAAAGTTCCTCAGACCATAAGAGTGTCTCAGTTACTTCCTGCATGATGGTGGCCTTTGGGGTTGCTCAAGCATCACCTGTAACAATGTGATCATAACGACAACTTTCAGGTTCACCGGAAAGTTTGACAAGTGACCGAACAACTTGAGAGTAGGATTTGCTCCTCCAACGATGGAGATATATTCTTTGGGCCCTCCTAGTGTGACAGCATCCATTATCGTTTGGCTAGACACATGTGACTTTCTCACGAGGATGTCGGAACACGTTAACAAGAAGTAAGAACAAAACCAGTAGTGGGAGCAACGGTATAGTGAGCATGGTGATGACTTAGGAGGATACTGATGCACACCGGGTTTTGTAAAGTATCGTGAAGCAAAGGCAACATCACATGACAGCCAAGGTTCACTCGAATATTATTTGTGTAATCATAGGGACCGATATGGATGTCCACGGTTCCGCTATCAGTCATTGTACAAAGGGGTTTCATTTGTGTCTATGATTTACCGAACCTACGGGGTTACAAGCTTAAGGTAATCATGATCTTCTGAGTGTTAGTAGGACAGGAGTGATGAGAATATATTGGTGCAATTGTTTCATTAATATCTGGAATAGTTACGGAAGGTTCCGGAAGCGCTTCATGGTCACCGAAATGGTTACGGTGAATATCGGGTAATACCGGGTATTATCGGTTAATTATATATATGTGGAAAATGTTTTCAGGGATGTTAATATATATATATATATAATGATCTGAAAATGTTTAGAATATTTCATATTTAATTTAAATATCAATGGGCCTTAAAAGGCCGAGAGGTGGAGGGAAGCTCTGGCCACAAGGGCCCAAGTAGGAAGGCGCCCCCTTTCCTTATGGGGGGGGGGGGAATTGGACAAGGGGAGGAGTCCTACTCGTCCCCCTTTAGCTGGCGCCCCAAGGGGGACTTTCCCCCTTGGTGGCAGTCCTCTCCCTCCCCTCTAACCTATATATACTAGAGGATTTCCACAATGTGGAGACACAAGTTTTGGAGCCTCCTCTAGTTCATCTAGTACTAGTTCTAGTTGGTACTAGTTGTCTAATTAGAGATAGCACTAGCCACCTTGAATCCTCATAATTAGAAGCCCAATATGGTTCTAATATCCTCCCTCTAAATCTCTGGTGAGGATTAGCTCTCGATCGTGAAGCGCTGCTCGATTATGAAGACCGTACGCTTGCAACCAAGTAGAGAGGATGTACTTTCGATCTTCTGTTCGAGGGATCATTCGAGGGCGGTTCGCGGGATCGTCATCGATGTTCAAGGGACTCCAAGTATGATCTACACAGACTCGTCTACTTCAGCTGCACTCTCAGAGTCGGTAATGATCGTTGATCACAACCCGTTATGCATCTTCGTATTGTTATTGGGTGATCGTAGGGAGATTTTTTTGCTTTCTACTATGTTTCCCAACAGTGTTAGTGTCACCCTCGACACACGCAATAGTGCATCTATTGGAGGGAGCAATGTTGATGAAGCTCTCCATCTCTCATTGTATGATCGTCATTGCTCAGATGTGTTGTGAGGTGGCTCCTGTCTATATGGCTCATATCTGCTACGTTGTACCCTGCTAGATTGGTGAGCATTCCAGTCTCTTTCGCATGGTCTGCCCATCGCAACCTCTTTTGTAGCATGGATGATTGTTGTTGATGGAGAGACTGGTGGAGGACTGTGCGTCCTTCCCTTTCTACATGCACCAGGGAAGGAAAACATTTGTTGTTGGGGACATTGTGGACCTTGTAGCACCCCGGCATTGGCAAAGCTTGTGTGCCCAGTAATCGGTGTTTGCTGCGGAGAAGAACGAGACCATGCTTTCGATGATTTTGGCATAGCTTCAAATCTTCCTGTATAATTGAAGTATCAGGGGGCCATTTCTGGTGTTACCCAACCAGGTGCCGCCTTGCATGTTTCTGCAATGACATTCAACACTTTTATGATTAATATTTCTAGATTTTCCCCTAGAAATAATGGTAGCATGTCTTGTACTGAAGGTAACCTATAAATTGAACTTGCATCATTGGGCGTTATTAAACTTTGTGTTTATTTTCAGTCGAACTGATGGATGGACATGTTAGCACTGATGTACTGTTAGTAGTGATGCGTCGCTATGGGTTAATGAAGAGATGCACATGTTTTTTTCCTGTGTTTTTTTGTATAACTGATGCATGCACATTTGGTGTACTACTGGTAAGATGAACAATGAACTTGGGAAAAATAGGCATATATAAAACTGTTGCATCTACATTAGAAGTACTCTCAGTTTTTGTATCACTGAACTTACTGTGTAACAGGTGTATTTAATTTTTCAACAACAATCTTCCTCATTCGAACTGATGCATCTAAAAGACATGTACTATTAGTAATGTCAACATATGACTTGATGAACCTTATATGAACTGATCAAGCTACCTTAACTGATGCATAAGTTTATCTTCTTGACTCGAACTGAAGCAAGCACATTAGAGGTAATGATAATAATGATACGTCTCCAACGTATCTATAATTTTTGATTGTTCCATGTTGTTATACTATCATTCTAGGATGTTTTACAATCATTTTATAGCAACATTATATCATTTTTCGAGACTAACCTATTGACATAGAGCCTAGTGCAAGTTGTTGTTTTTTGCTTGTTTTTTTACTTCACAGAATATCAATACCAAACGGAGTCCAAATGCAATGAAACTTTTTGGAAATTTTTTCTTGACTAGAAGACACCTAGTGGGCCAAAGAAGTACCAAAGGTGAGGCCCGTGGGGAGCACAACCCACCAGGGTGCCCAAGGGGGTTGTGCCCCCCCATGGAGCCCCCTGCACCGCCTCTATATTCCAGAAACCCTAGGGGACTCAACGAAACACAATTCTAGCCTCCGCAAGTTCGAGAACCACGAGATCCAATCTAACACCATCACGGGGGGGGGGGGGGGGGGGGGGGGGGGGGTGGGGTTCATCATCCTCATTGGGCCTCTCCGATGATGCGTGAGTAGTCCACCATAGACCTACGTGTCCGTAGGCAGTAGCTAGATGGCTTCTTATCTCTTTTTGATTCTCAATACAATGGTCTCTTAGAGATCTATTTGATGTAACTCTTTTTTGCAGTGTGTTTGTTGGGATCCGATGAACTTTGAGTTTACGATCAGATCTATATCCATGAATTTTATTTGAGTCTTCTTTGATCTCTTATATGCATGATTATTTATAGCCTCGCATTTCCTCTTGGAATCTTTGTTCAGTTAGGCCAACTAGGTTGATTTTTCTTGCCATGGGAAGAGGTGCTTTGTGATGGTTCGATATTGCAGGTTTCTTTCCCAGTGATAGAAGGGGCAGCAAGACACGCATGTATCATTGCTATTAAGGCACTACTGCAGGATGTTGCTAACGCGACACTACGACCAGTGACTCTTCGACGAAACTATGTGTGATGCAATAATCACAAATGGTGGTGTAAAAAACATCAAAAAAGGTGCAAAACTTTTGCGATGAAGGATACATCGGACACAGTTCATATTTTAGTTGCGTGTATGATGAGGGGTATACGGTTGAGTTCAATGAACTGTTTGGGACGAGGAAAAACAAAAGAAACGAGCAGCCAGATGAAGGTGTGTGCGATATACAACATATGGTTCACTCGGATGAACTGTTTGTGATGAGGTGGAACAACAGAAACGGGCAGCCAAATGAAGGTGTGTGTGATATACGACATACAGTTCACTCGGATGAACTGTTTTTGTTGAGCCAAGAGAACAAAAATGGTTCAACTTAACAAGATGTGTGTGATACGCGGTAAATAGATCTGTAATCAGAAATGTGTGGGAAGACCGATAACAACATAGACGATTCCTATTAACAAGCCGTGTGTGTTTTGAGAAAACGATTGCTGGTATACAATTGTCAATGATTGATGAAATCATCACTGACGGGTTCCATTGTTTTATCCGTGTGCGATGTGATTTGCTCTGTCTACAGAGCATCAACATATATACTTAAAAAGACAGCATAGCAAAACCAAATTAAGCATACAATTACACAAGTGACTACACACATAACATTTCCACACACCAAAGTAAGAGATTAGATGCATACTAAACTTGGAGAAACGAGGATCTAATCATATACTTATTGTTGCGACGATGCTTGCCATTGCTCTCCTACCGGCTGGATCCCTGGCCGTTTTGGGGAAGGAAGCACTTCCTCATGTCAACGATCCGCCTATACACATCGTAGCTCGTGTACGCCTCCTTGGCCGCGTACACAACGTGAGCTTTGTCGAGTTTCCCCATCCAAGTCGAGTGACAGGCATGCTTGGCCTTGTTGCAGGAATCCTTCACGTCTCTGTAGTAAGGGTCGATGATGGACTCGGTGAGGTGAACCAGTGAGTCCTTCTCATGCTCCTTGCTGCGCTAGATCTTGTATTGGTCGTGGATGTCGACAAGATTCTGGCAAGCGATGCCTAAATTCTTGAGCATCTTTACATTGTTGGTGATGTCCACCATAGCGAACATGTAGTGGGGGTTGTTGACAATCTTGGCAAAACACTAGAAAGGCCTTCTGGCCAGGCAGTAGTGGTAGACGAGAACGTGGTTGTGCACGCACATCTGGGCGACGGTGACCTCGGGACGAGACCCGGCTCGAGCGCGGGTGTACTCGAGGTCGAAACCGACCACCTTGTACTTCTCCTCGGCAAGCAACAACTCCATGATGTGGATGGAGTGCTCCACCCAGACCGGATTGTTGGTGTACACCATTGAGAGTTCCCTAAACCTTCTATGGGTGTCTGTCGGTGTCAAAACCGGCGGATCTCGGGTAGGGGGTCCCGAACTATGCATCTAAGGCGGATGGTAATAGGAGGCAGGGTACACAATGTTTACCCAGGTTCGGTCCCTCTCGATGGAGGTAATACCCTACTTCCTGCTTGATTTATCTTGATGATATGAGTATTACAAGAGTTGATCTACCACGAGATCGTAGAGGCTAAACCCTAGAAGCTAGCCTATGATTATGATTGCTGTAGCCCTACGGACTAAACCCTCCTGTTTATATAGACACCAGAGAGGGCTAGGGTTACACAGATTCGGTTACAAGGGAGGAGATCTACATATCCGTATTGCCAAGCTCGCCTTCCACACAAAGGAGTGTCCCACCCGGACAAGGGACAAAGTCTTCAATCTTGTATCTTCATAGTCCAACAGTCCGACCAAAGGATATAATCTGGCTGTCCGAGGACCCCCTAATCCAGGACTCCCTAAGTGTCCACAACGGCATGCATGGTGAACTGCTGCTCATCGTCGGCAGCCGCTTGGAGTGCCATTAGAGCCGCATAGGATACCCTCTAAGAATTTGTCATGGTGGGTGTGCTTCTAGCAATGGTGGGGCACGATCGAAGGTTGAAGAGACACAAGGGTTAAATGGTCGTCTAATAAATGGGGGTCGACTGGCCTGTAATCATCAAGTCTTGTCAGGACATTCATAGCGGAGTATTCCAGTGCACGCTTGACAACACCGCACTCCACGTGTTTCGTTTGACCATGCATGGGCTCGAAGAGGCACCAACTGTATCCTCGGTGAGCCTGTTCCAGCGCTACCGCGCAAGCTTCCCGCCCGGCTAGTTTGGCTATGCGTCGGCTAGAAGAGGAAGAAATCATGGGCGTTTATTGGCAAAAAGCTTTGTAAAAACAAAGTGTGTGGAATGACTTTGGCCATAAGTTTACCCATGGGTGATGAGGTCAAAGTTACACAGAAGGGTGATGATGGACCCTCAAGTGCGATAATTAATTCTTCGTCATCTAGAAGAGGGACAAATCATGGGTGTTTATTGGCAAAAAGCTTTGTAAAAACGAAGTGTGTGGAATTACTTCGGTCATAAGTTTACCCGTGGGTGATGAGGTCAAAGTTAGACAGAAGGGTGATGATTGACACTCGAGTGCGATAATTAATTATGCGCTCTACTGATACGTCTCCAACATATCTATAATTTTTGATTGTTTCATGCTATTATATTATCTGTTTTGGATGTTTTATATTCATTAATATGCTATGCTATATGATTTTTGGGACTAACCTATTAACCTAGAGCCCAGTGTCAGTTTCTGTTTTTTCCTTGTTTTAGAGTTCCGCAGAAAAGGAATACCAAACACAGTCCAAACGGAACGAAACTTTCATGATGATTTTTCTTGGACCGGAAGACATCCAGAGGACTTGGAGTACACGCCAGGGAAGCCACAAGGCATCCACAAGGATGGAGGGCACGCCTAGGGGGTAGGGCGCTCTCCCCACCCTTGTGGGCCCCTCGTGGCTCCACCGACCTATTTCTTCCACCTATATATTCTAAAATACCCCAAAACCTTCTAGGGGTGCCATGAAACCACTTTTCCACTGTCGTAACCTTCTATACCCATGAGATCCCAGCTAGGGGCCTTTTCTGGCGTCCTGCCGGAGGTGGATTCGATCACAAAGGGCTTCTACATCAACACCATTTCCTCTCTGATGAAGCGTGAGTAGTTTACCACAGACCTGCGGATACATAGCTAGTAGCTAGATGGCTTCTTCTCTCTCGTTGATTCTCAATACCATGTTCTCCTCAATGTTCTTGGAGATCTATTCGAAGTAATACTTTTTTGCAGTGTGTTTGCCGAGATCCGATGAACTGTGGATTTATGATCAGCTTATCTATGAATATTATTTGAATCTCCTATAAATTCTTGTATGCATGATTTGATATCTTTGCAAGTCTCTTTGAATTATCGGTTTGGTTTGGCCAACTTGATTGATTTTTCTTGCAATGGGAGAAGTGTTTAGCTTTGGGTTCAATCTTATGGTGCACGATCCTAGTGACAGAAGCGGAACCGACAGGTATTGTATTGTTGCCATCGAGGGTAACAAGATGGGGTTTTCATCATATTGCTTGAGTTAATTTTATTTGCGCTAAATCATGTCATCTTACTTAATGCGTTACTCTGTTCTTATGAACTTAATACTCTAGATGCAGGTAGGAGTCGGTCGACGTGTGGAGTAATAGTAGTAGATGCAAAATCATTTCGGTCTACTTGACATGGACGTGGTGCCTATATTAATGATCATTGCCTTAGATATCGTCATAACTTTGCGTTTTTCTATAAATTGCTCGGTAGTAATTTGTTCACCCACCATAATATTTTCTATCTTGAGAGAAGCCTCTAGTGAAACCTATGCTCCCCGGGTCTATTTTCCATCATATAATCATCTATTTTCCATCATTTAAGTTTCCGATCTACGATTTTAGTTTCTGATTTACTTTCTTTGCAATCTTTTACTTTCCGATCTATAAACCAAAAATATTACTTTACCATTTATCCATCTATATCAGATCTCACTTTGCAAATAACTCTGAAGGGATTGACAACCCCTTTGTCGTGTTGGGTGCAAGTTGGTGTTCTTTTGTGGAGGTATTCGGTGGCTTGTTGCGTTGTCTCCTACTAGATCAATACCATGGTTCTCAAAATCTGAGGGAAATACTTACTCTACTTTGCTGCATCACCGTTTCCTTTTCAAGGGAAAACCAACGCAAGCTGAAGAGGTAGCAGGATGAATTTCTGGCGCCGTTGCCGGGGAGATCTACGCAAAGCCAAGACATACCAAGTACCCATCACAAACTCTCATCCCTCTCATTACATTATTTGCCATTCACCTCTCGTTTTCCTCTCCCCACTTCTAAAATGATATTTGAAAAGATTTGCCTTTTCTTCGCCCCTCTTCTGTTCGTCTTCTTTGTTTGCTTTTTGTGTGCTCGTGTGTTTAAACACCCATTTAGTTCCAATGGCTAGTCCAGCTATCCTTGTTAGCACTCCCAATAATGACGTCCTCAATTTCAAACAAAGGGTAGGAGAAAATTTAAAAGATGCTTGGTATAGAATTTGCAATGCTCAAAATAGATCTACTCGAAAGCAATCTACTGTTGTTCTTCTTCACAATTTTTATGTGGGCGTTACTCCTTGGAATAGATATGTTCTAGATACCATTACCGAAGGAAATTTCTTGGGGAGCCATACTTTTGATTCTTATAATGCCATGATAGATTTGCTAGGCCCCCACCTCTTTTGATTAATGGAACTATTTTAACTTTGGAGTATGAGATGCAAAGACTTGATATTATTGGGAATAAAATTGCTACTATTAAGTTGATTGAAAATTTGGATAAAAGGATTCATAATCAGATTATGCAATATAGATCTAAAGTAGGAGTTACTTTAAAGAATCTTAGGGAAAAAGAACCAATAGTTAATGAAAGGATAGATCAAGATTCTACTGGAATTGGCAAACTAGAAGATATTATTACCAACTTGGGTTCTGCTTTTTCCTCCATTAAAACTACTCAAAACCTTCCTCCTACCAAGATTGCCAAGTTTACTTATGTTCCTAAGAATAAGGGTGAATCTTCTAGTAAAGACAATTAAGATCTCAAATCAATTAGTATTCACCCCAATTTTCTCGATATTCTTAAAGAACCTATTGTCACAAATGAATTTCTTGATTTCTTTCCTAGGAGCTTGATCATTTATAAAACCAAAGAATCTCCTAAGAATCATAAGTGTGTAACTGAAGATTTGCATGCCAAAGATGATAATACTTAGACATTTGTGTTTTATGCCTAGCTAAGGGCATTAAACAATAGCGCTTGTTGGGAGACAACCCAATTTTATTTTCTTTTTTCTTTTTAGGTCATGTTTTGCAACAAATAATTCATCTAGCCTCGGGTTAGATGTGGTTTTATGTTTTAATTAGTGTTTGTGTCCAGTAAGACCTTTGGGATAGCTTACGGTGATAGTTGATTTGATCCTGCTGAAAAACTAAAACTTTTGCGCCCAGGAGATTAGTTTTCATTTTTAATAGAAGCGCGATAAAATATTTATTCTTTTTTAGGAAGATGAATATAAAAAAATTCCTAGGACTCCTAATTTCTCAGGATTTTGGGAGTTACGAAAGTATTTTAAATCTCCAAATTGCTACAAACTGTTCTATTTTTAACAGATTCTGTTTTTCACGTGTTGTTTGCTTATTTTGATGAATCTATGGCTAGTACCGGGGGGTATGAACCATGGAAAAGTTGGAATACAACATATATTACACAAATATAATAAAGAATGAGTTCACAACAGTACCAAAAGTGGTGATTTATTTTCTTACACTAACGGAGCTTATGAGATTTTCCGTTGAAGTTTTGTGTTGTGAGGTTTTTAAGTTTTGGGTAAGGATTTGATGGACTATGGAATAAGGAGTGGCAAGAGCCTAAGCTTGGGGATTCCCAAGGCACCCCAAGGTAATATTCAAGGATGCCAAGAGCCTAGGCTTGGGGATGCCCCGGGAAGGCATCCCCTCTTTCGTCTTCATCTATCGGTAACTTTACTTGAGGCTATATTTTTATTCACCACATGATATGTGTTTTGCTTGGAGCGTCTTGTATGATTTGAGTCTTTTCTTTTTAGTTTTTCACAATCATTCTTGTTGTACACACCTTTTGAAAGAGACACACATGAATTGTGATTTATTAGAATACTCTATGTGCTTCACTTATATCTTTTGAGCTAGGCAATTTTGCTCTAGTGCTTAACTTATATCTTTTTAGAGCACATTAGTTATTTTATAGAAATTGATGAACTCTCGTACTTCACTTATATTATTTTGGGAGTCTTTAAAAACAGCATGATAATTTTCTTTGGTTATAAAATTAGTCCTAATATGATAGGCATCCAAGAGGGATATAATAAAACGTTTGATATAAAGTGCATTGAATATTATGAGAAGTTCGATTCCTTATGATTGTTTTGAGATATGAAGATGGTGGTATTAGAGTCATGCTAGCAAGTAGTTGTGAATTTGAGAAATACTTGTGTTAAGGTTTGTGAGTCCCGTAGCATGCACTTATGATGAACCGTTATGTAACGAAGTTGGAGCATGAGATATTTTTTGATTGTCTTCCTTATGAGTGGCGGTTGGGGACGAGCGATGGTATTTTTCTACCAATCTACACCCCTAGGAGCATGCGCATAGTACTTTGCTTCGATGACTAATAGATTTTTGCAATAAGTATGTGAGTTCTTGTAACGCGCCGAGGCTGATGCACCAGGTGTCTTCAATTTATTCGTCTTTGTTGCCATGTCATCCGCTTGCGTGTTGCACTTTGCCATGTCATCATATGCATTTCTTCTGCATGTTTTCAAAACTTGCATCTTCCCGGGTCTCCCAGTTCTCTCCGTTATCCGTTCTGAGCCCGGACACACACTCGCCCGCACCCGCGACACCTCCAAAATATTATTTTATAAGTGGGATAAAAATGTTATCAGAATGGGATGAAAGTTGGCGTGTGGTGTTGTTATAGTGTTGGTAGACTGCCTGCCAAGTTTCATCGCATTCGGAGTCTGTTTGATAGCCCAACTGTTAAACGTATAGCCGCAATATAGCGAGTCAAACATCAGACGTTTTCGGTTTCCGGAAATGGTTGCCAGGATGCACTTATATTCTCTCCTCTCAGCCCAACACCCTCTAGCACAGTCCATCTAGCTCGGATGGCTCCGAACGGCTCCAAATCCTCCCTAACCCTAACCCCTTTCCATATATAAACAGCCCCCTTGCCATTTTGGGCATTCCTAGCCCCTACCCCCTCCTCCTAGCTTCAGCCACCACTCCGCCATGTTTTCCATGCCTGCCCACTCCCCCCGCCGCCAGCCGCCGTCTCCCTCGGCCAATCAGGTGTCGCCACCTCACCCAGCCACGCGCGCCCAGCCAACCGGGCCACGCCAGGTCGCCCCGCGCCTCTTCCCCTTGCGCCTACAGCCGCCCCGGCCCGCGGAGCCCATCGCGGGCCCGCGCAGCCCCGTCCCCACCGCCGGCTGGCCCGCTCCTCCGCAAGGCCGCCAGCTCGTCCCCACCGCCAGCTGGCCCGCTCCTCCGCCAGGCCGCCAGTGCATCCCCGAGCGCCGCTCGCCCGCGCCTCCGTCGTGGACCTCGCCTCCGGCCGCGCCTCGCCGTCGTCCTCCCACATCGCCCCGTCGCCTCGCCTGCCGGAGCCGAGCGCCGCCACCCCGCTCGCTCACCTCCTCGCCCCAACCCGCATCACCAGCTACGGCCCCGCAGCTCACCGTCGGCCCCACCTCTGGCCGGATCAGGGCAGGAGCTGCCCGGATTCGCTGCCCCGCGCCCATCCCCGACCTCCCCTACTCGTCGGAGCATTTCATCGCCGGTGTGACCTCGACCCCCAGATCTGCACGACGCCGTCCAGGGTTGCCGCAAGCCCTGAACCAAACGGCCTTTGTGGCACCGTACCGCTCTGTCCCAGAACCGTCCTGTCCAGTTCCAGAGAGTATATATTTCCTCTAAGTCCCTGTGATCCAACTTCACATGTGCATGTTAGAGATGTCATAACTTTATGCTTGCTTGCCTGATGGTGCAGATCCTTATGTGAATTTGTTCATCTGTTGATGCTCCACATGATGGTTGCATTTGCATTCATATTAATGTTCATCTTATTGCCATAATCCCTGTTGCAGAAGTGCTAAATGATATAATCAGTTGGAAATTATCATAACATGTTTTGGAGCACACTCATGCCATCTTTAGAGTGGAGCAATCCATGCATTTTGATATGCCCTGTGGTGACTAGCACAAGAATGCAAAATAGGATATTTACTGTTGCTGATTTCAGTGACTAATTTCTGCAAAGTCTGAATCTGTTATATTATGTTTCCATGTTCACTTGATGCTACTAGTGAATCTATGCATATTTTGGAGATGTCCAGTAATCATGTTTTGACATCTATGTTATGCTCTATCCTTCCATGCCCTTGTTTGCATTTATGGCCTACTGTAGCCTATTATTACCATGCTCTAAAATTGCCAAATAATATTTATGTCAGCCTGTTATCAGTAAGTTCATTTTTTCCATGTCAATAGCTAGTGATTTCTGCATCCTATGACCATGTTATTGCCATGAGTAGTGTCTTATTTCTGTTTGTAATATTCACATGCCATGATATTCTTTGAGATGAGCTGCACAAGCATGCAAACATGCCTACTTGTCGCTTTTTCTGCCATGATCAGTTTATTTCACTGTCTAAGAATCTATTATCATTTGCAATCTTGCAATGATATTTTGAGCATGTTTTAGTGGTTTATAGTAGTAGCTGAGTAGCCATGTTTAACCTCTACTTTAATTCCATGCTTTCGTTTGCCATGATCTTGCAATGTAGCATTTTTGTTTCATGCCTCCAACATGCCATCATATTAACTCTACTCATGTACGTGCCCAGTTTTTCACAAAGTCCTAATCTGTGTTATAAAGTTGCTTGTTGCATTCATCATATTTGTTTAATCTTGATGTCTATGAACCTGAACCTTGACGATAATTGAAGTATGTAACCTCTACTTTAAGTGCATGTCCTGGTTGTTCCTATCTTGTTCTTGTAGCATGTTGTTATGATACTTGTAAGATGCCTAGTTGCTGTTTTGGACAACTTGTCCTTTAAACTTGTTTCATGTGTATGTGTTGAACCGTGGCTCCGTTTGAGCATGCTCTATATGAAACTTCCTTAGTCTTGCATGTAGTTTCATCATGTCATCTTGCATCCTTAATTTGAGTATATCTGGTTGATATTTGTATGCATTTTGCATCAATGCCATGTTTAACTTGTGTTGCTCATATCTTCTAGGCCGTAGCTCTAAATTAAACGAACTTTATATGTAACTTGACTAGAAAAACATGTAGATCATCATGGTGCATTTTAACTTGCTGTTTAACAACTTCAACACAATGTGTTATTCAGATCTAGACCAAATTCGAAATTTGCATATGGGGACTTTCCGGAATTGTTGTATGTTGATTCCGGCCTCATTTAAACTTTCCTTGATGTGGGGTTCTTGTATGCATCCTCTCTTTCCATGAGTAGCATCGTGCAAACTTGTCATGCATCATACTTGGATGAGCATCATGCCATGTTATGTGTTGTGTGTTTGCCATGTTGTTTGCTTCTTTCCGGTGTTGCTTCTTATCGATAGCTCCGGTAACGTTGCGATTGTGAGGATTCGTTCGACTACACCCGTTCATCTTGTTCATGGACTTCTTCTTCTTCCTAGCAGAATTTCAGGCAAGATGATCATTACCCTGGATCTCACTACTATATTTGCTTTGCTAGTTGTCTCGATGCTATCGCTATGTCGCACTACCTACCACTTGTTTATCAGGCCTCACGAATTGCTATGACAGCCTCTAACCTTTTCACGCTCCCAGCAAATCGTTGTTTGGCTAAGTTACCACTTTGCTTAGCCTCTCTTATAGCGTTGTTAGTTGCAGGTGCACTTGCAGGTTGTTCCATGTTGGGACATGGATATCATGGATTTCTTGGGATATAACAATATCTCTTATTTAATTAATGCATCTATATACTTGGTAAAGGGTGGAAGGATCGGCCTTTGCCTGGTGTTTTGTTCCACTCTTGCCACCTTGGTTTCCGTCATACTAGTGTTATGTTCCTTGATTTTGCGTCCCTAACATGGTGAGGGTTTATGGGCCCCTCTTGACAGCCCGCTTTGAATAAAACTCTTCCAGCAAGGCCCAACATTGGTTTTACCATTTTCCTAATAACAACTAAAACTTGCACAGGGACTTTCTGTACCCCGAGGATTCTTAATCAACCCCCGGGCCAGTGCTCCTCTGGTTCTTGTACGCTTAGCTTATCCGATCATGGCCTGAGACGAGATACGCGCGACTACTATCAGGGTGTCGGCACGTCGGGAGGTCTTGCTGGTTTTGTTTTACCATTATCGAAATGTCTTGTGCGCCGGGATCCTGAGTTTGATCGGATGTCCCGCGATGGAGGATTGTCTCCATGGATCGTGAGCTTGTCATGGGCTATGTTGGGACACCCCTGCAGGGTTTAAACTTTCAAGAGCCGTGTCCACGTTTATGTGGTAGATGGGAATTTTTAATATCCTATTTAGAGAACTTGACACCAGACCCAAAATAAAATGCACCAACCGCGTGCTTAACCATGATGGTCTCTTTCCGAGTGATTTGAGAAGAGAACACGGTGGGGTTATGTTTGAAAGTAAGTAGTTCAGGATCACTTATTGATCATTACTAGTTGTGATAATTTGCATAGTTTCTCACCTTATTCTGGTACTCGTAAGTTAGCCACCATACATGCTTAGTCGCTTGCTGCAACCTCGCAATTTATCCTTTCCATACCAATTAAGCTTTGCTAGTCTTGATACCCATGGTAATGGGATTGCAGAGTCCTCGTGGCTCACAGATTACTACAACCACAGTTGCAGGTACAGGAAATGCGATGATCTGACGTGAGAGCGATGCTTGCTTGTTTTCGATTTCTGCTGCTTCTTCTTCGATTAGGGGTTAGGTTCCTGGTCGGCAGCCTAGGCTAGCAGGGTGGATGTTGTTTGAGTTTCTGTTTGTGTTTCATCCGTAGTCGAATATTGTTCTCATGTATGATGTATTGATGTATTCTTGTGGCATTTGTATGTCTTTGTATGTATCCCCAACTATCATGTAATGGTACGATTTAATGATATCCACCTTGCAAAAGCGTTTCAATATGCGGCTCTATCCTTGGTGGGACCTTCGAGTTCCTCTCAGATAGGATCACATATTGGGCGTGATAGTTCTTTATGACTAATGTTGAGTCCATGGATTATATGCACTCTCACCTTTCCGACATTGCTAGCCTCTCTAGTACCACGCAACTTTCGCCAGTACCATAAACCCACCATATACCTTCCTCAAAACAGCCACCATACCTACCTATTATGGCAATTCCATAGCCATTCTGAGATATATTGCCATGCAACTTTCCACCATCTCATTTATTATGACACGCTCCATCATTGTCATATTGTTATGCATGATCATGTGGTTGACATGGTATTTGTGGCAAAGCCACCATTCATCATATTTTTTATACATGTCACTCTTTATTCATTGCACATCCCGGTACACTGCCGGAGGCATTCACATAGAGTCATATTTTGTTCTAGTATCGAGTTTTAATTTTCGAGTTGTAAGTAAATAAAAGTGTGATGAACTTCATTATTAGAGCATTGTCCCATCTGAGGAAATAAAAAAAAGAGAAAGGCCAAAAAAGAGAAGGCCCAAAAAATGAGAGAGAAAAAGAGAAGGGACAATGATAGAGAGTCTCCTATATTGTCACTTTCATATACCAGTGGGAATTTTTCATTATAGAACTTGGCTTGTGTATTCCAATGATGGGCTTCCACAAAATGCCCTAGGTCTTCATGAGCAAGCAAGTTGGGTGCACACCCACTTAGTTTTATTTTTGAACTTTCATAAACTTATAGCTCTAGTGCATCCGTTGCACGGCAATACCTACTCACTCACATTGATATCTATTGATGGGCATCTCCATAGCCTGTTGATATGCCTAGTTGATGTGAGACTATCTCCTTCTTTTTGTCTTCTCCACAACCACCTTCTATTCTACCTATAGTGCTATGTCCATGGCTCACGCTCATGTATAGCGTGAAAGTTGAAAAAGTTTGAGAACATCAAAAGTATGAAACAGTTGCTTGGCTTGTCATCGGGGTTGTGCATGATTTGAGTATTTTGTGTGATGAAGAAGGAGCATAGCTAGACTATATGATTTTGTAGGGATAAGCTTTCTTTGGCCATGTTATTTTGAGAAGACATAATTATTTTGTTAGTATGCTTGAAAAGTATTATTGTTTTTATGTCAATATTAAAATTTTGTTTTGAATCATAAGAATCTGAACATTCATGCCACAATAAAGGGAATTACATGGATAAATATGTTAGATAGCATTCTACATCAAATTTTTTGTTTTTATCATTTACCTACTCGAGGACGAGCAGGAATAAAGCTTGGGGATGCCTGATACGTCTCCAACTTATCCATAATTTTTTATTGTTCCATGCTATTATATTATCTGTTTTGGATGTTTTATATGCATTAATATGCCATTTTATATGATTTATAGGACTAACCTATTAACCAAGAGCCTAGTGCCAGTTTCTGTTTTTTTCCTTGTTTTAGAGTTTCGCAAAAAAGGAATACCCAACGGAGTCCAAATGGAATGAAACTTTCGCGAGGATTTTTCTTGGACCAGAAGACATCCAAAGGACTTGGAGTAGATGTCGGGGAAGCCACAAGGCATCCACAAGGATGGAGGGAGTGCCCCCCACCCTTGTGGGCCCCTCGTGACTCCACCGACCTATTTCTTCCACCTATACATTTTCAAATAACCCAAAACCTTCCAAGGGAGCCACAAAACCACTTTTCCACCACTGCAACCTTCTGTACTCGTGAGATCCCATCTAGGGGCCTTTTCCGGTGTCCTGTCGGAGGGGGATTCATTCACGAAGGGCTTCTACATCAACACCATTGCTTCTCTAATGAAGCGTGAGTAGTTTACCACAGACCTACGGATCTATACCATGTTCTCAAATAATCCACAATTCTCTCTCTTTGATTCTCAATACCATGTTCTCCTCGATGTTCTTTGAGAACTATTCGATGTAATACTTATTTGCGGTGTGTTTGCCGAGATCGGATGCATTATGGATTTATGATCAGCTTATATATGAATATTATTGGAATCTCCTCTGAATTCTTATATGCAAGATTTAATATCTTTGCAAGTATCTTCAAATTATCAGTTTGGTTTGTCCAACTAGATTAGTTTTCTTGCAATGGGAGACGTGCTTAGCTACAGCGATCCAACCTCAAACGGTCAAATCTCTATGTATAAGTGTCATCCCTGGATCGGTAATGCTGACACACACAGTACTTGAAGGATTTATAACAGAATTCAATCACACACTTATTACATCGAATATCTCAAAACAGAGTAGTTATTAGAATAATAGGGCAGAAGGCCATCTAATGAAGATAACAACGGAAGCTTCGAATGTAAAATGAGTCCATCAACTCCAATGGCATAGCTGAGTGCATGACAACGACCTAGCGCACCTTACTCTTCGTCTGAAAACTCTTCAACATAATACGTTGCAGCCTGTGTAGGTCAGCACATGGAATATGCTGGTAATATAACACTATAAAACAATGAACAAGTAACAGTTATAACTATATGCATATATGGCTGGTGGATGCTCTATGATTATTTTTGCAGAAAGCTAGTTTTTTCCTACAACAAAGGAATATATTTTGTTTAACTACAAAGTTTGTTGAAAACATTCAGAAGGTTCCTCCAACTCAATCCCAAATTAATAATCATCAAACTAACAAATTAATTAATAGAGTGATGAGATCAAATCGATAATTCATGTACCATATACTCAAGATGTCCATAACTGGGGACACATCTAAGCATGATTAGTTTATACACTCCGAAGAGGTTTGCGCACTTTTCCCCACAAGACTCGATCTCCTCTGTTAGATTTCTCGCACTACATGGTGTTTGAAAAAGGGATGACTATGACATCGTCATTCAGAAGTATTAACTCTTTACTCTGGGTAGACTGTACCACCTACATCCCCTACATCTGCTAGCCTACCACTGAAAGAGGTCACACAAACTAACTATGCCAGAGCCCATAATGGCTTGTAGCTGCACACGGAAGTTTCCAGCATGAATAATCTTATGATCCCTTTGAGCCTGGGTGGCAAACCGAAGCATGATCACACGGGTACTCTAGGATATCCTAGGACAACACTGGATTGTTCCAGGTGCCCAAACAACCACTGGGTGCTCCAGGGTGCCTCAACCATTCCACCCAGATGTGTATTAAAGTAGCCACCTTAAGTTTAACCATTAATTAAAACTCTCACATCTATCATGGATCACTCGAACCAAACCACGTCTACGAGCATAGCATAGTAGTATAAGCATAACGTAGAAGTAACTCCCATGGTTTGAAGTTAAAGGAAATAGGTACTACCTCATCACTACTTCCCAGTACCCACAAGTAATCAAGTCCTAACCATGCAGTGTTTTAGGTTTGACCTAATGCATAAAAATTGGGTAATAAGGGGTATGATCAAAGTGTTACTTGCCTTGCTAACGATCTGAAAACCCTAGTGATTCGTAGTAGCACGCTTCGCACTTCAGAAACTCTATTTGTAAACAAACAATAGCATACATGATCAATCAAGCAATAGATGCAAGGGTAAAACTCAAATAAAAAAAATCCAAACTGATAGTTCAACTGAAGAGCTTTGATTTGCAAAAAGAATCAATCAAATCAGAGCTACGAAACTCAAACTACGATCAAAAGAAGTTTGAAATCAAATCCTCTTGCAACCAAACTTTAAATTGTCAAAACCATGTTCATGTTGATTATCTAGAAAGAGGGGAACAAGACAAAGATTTTGGCATTGGTTTCATTAGATTTGGACGAATGAGCAAAAAGTGGCGAAGGTTTGAAGTTCAGGGGCTAATCTGCGATAAAAAATAACCGCGGATAGGTCCCTGGTCGAAAATAAAATAAAAAGAAAAGGCTATCAAACGAACGTTCGCTCTCAGGGACAAACGAACGAATACATTCGCTAACAGAGACGTTCGAACGAATGTTCACTAATTAGCGAAACAGAAAAAACCGATCTAAACCAACCGACAAAACCATAAAAAAATAAACCGGAGAAAACCGAGACAAACCAAGATCACTTTTACCATTACGACGGCAGCGGCGGTCAACGGCGGCTCCGGCGCGGGCTAGGCAATGCGGCGGCGCGGCAGCAGCAGTGACAGCGGGCGGCTAGCGGTGCGGGCGCGAGCTGCGGCGGCGGCGGTGGCTAGCGGTGGCTGCGGTCGGGCGAGGTGGAGAGGAGGGGGCGGGGGCAGTGGTATTTAAAGGCGGGGGGCGGCGGTGCCTTGGGGAAGGGGCTGCGCGGGGTGGAGTCGGGCTCGGACTCCCTTGGGCGTCTATGCGGCGGCAGGGCTCTACGCGGGAGGGAGGCGGCGCGCATGCGGGCCGGCCTGCTCGGCTAGGCTTCAGCCGAGTCGGGCGGGAAAAGTTTTTTTTAATAATAATTTCGCCAGAAGAAAAAGCCTACAAAAATATGAAACAGTTCTAAAATATGCCAAAAAACAATTTTCACCATCTAAACCTATTATTTAGAACAAAGTGAACATTTTTCTGGCCTAAAATGCAATTTTCAAAAATGCATATTTTTTCTAATTCAAATAAAATAGCAAATAAAATCCAAATAAAATATAAATTTGAATTTAACTTTTCTTCTCCAATATTCCTTCTCTTTTGAAGAAGTCATATTATCTTCTCTCTTTTAATTTAAATATTGGAAATAGTTGGAGAGAAAAATATTAAAACCAAATTGATCCTCTTTTCAAATTTGAGAAAATTAAAACATGAAAATTTGTGAAATCCCCCAACTCTCTCCTTGGGTCCTTGAGCTGCTTAAGATTTCTAGGATCTCAACCAACAATGCAAATAAAATATGATATGCATATGATGACCTATGTATAACATCCAAATTGAAAACTGGGATGTTACAAACCTACCCCCCTTAAGACGAATCTCGCCCTCGAGATTCGGGTTGGCTAGAAAATAGGTGTGAGTGGTCTTTCCGTAGGTCTTCTTCTCGCTCCCAGGTGGCTTCATCCTCGGTGTGGTCGCTCCACTGAACCTTGCAAAACTTGATAACCTTGCTTCGTGTCACTCGGATGGCAAACTCAAGAATCTTGACGAGTTTCTCCTCGTAGGTCAGATCACTCTCCAACTGAATTGCTTCTAGGGGCATTGTGTCTCTTAGAAGAATATCGTCCATCTCCGCATGGCACTTCTTCAACTGGGAAACATTAAACACATCATGAACTCCTGACAATCCTTCAGGTAACTCCAACTTGTAGGCAACCTCTCCCATACGTTCCAGAACTCGGTATGGTCCTACAAATCTCGGGGCTAACTTTCCCTTAACTCCAAATCGTTTAACTCCTTGGAGTGGTGACACATGAAGATATGCTATGTCTCGAATTTCATAGACTACCTCCTTGCGTTTAGGATCGGCATAACTCTTCTACATGTACTGAGCTACCTTCAGTCTATCACGAATCAACTTAACTTTCTCTTCGGACTCTTTGATCAAATATGGTCCAAATAACCGACGGTCTCCAACTTCATCCCACATTAACGGTGTCCTGCATCTCCTTCCATACAAGGCTTCAAAAGGGGCCATCTTCAAACTAGCCTGATAACTGTTGTTGTATGAGAACTCTGCGTAAGGTAAATTGTCATCCCAACTAGATCCAAAGTCTAGGGCACACGCTCTCAACATGTCCTCCAGAATCTGATTGACTCTCTCGGTCTAACCATCTGTCTGCGGATGAAAGGTTGTACTGAACTCCAGCCTAGTACCCAAAGTCTGTGCAGCTGATTCCAAAATTTCGAGGTAAACTGTGTCCCTCTGTCTGATACGATGGTCCTCGGAACTCCATGAAGACATACGATCCAGGTCATATATATCTTGGCCAACTTCCCGATTTCACTGGGATAAAGTGAGCTACCTTGGTCAAGCGATCAACCACTACCCAGATAGAATCATATCCTAATCGGGTCCTGGGTAGTCCGGCGATAAAGTCCATACCAAGTTTATCCCACTTCCAATCTGGTATCGACATAGACTGTAATAATCCGGCTGCTTCTTATGCTCTGCATTAACTCTCTGACATACATCACGTACTACTACATACTCGGCAATATCCTTCTTCATACGTGTCCACCAGAAATGTTCCTTCAAATCCAAATACATCTTGGTGTTTCCAGGGTGAATCGAGTATGGCGAGTCATGAGCTCCTGAAGTATTAACTTCCTGATCTCCACATTATTGGGAACATATACACGATCCTCAAACCATAAAGTCTTGTGCTCCTTCTCACGAAAACCTTTGGCTTTTCCTTTGCTCATTTTCTCCTTTATCTCTGCAATTTCCTTACCATCGTTTTGAGCTTCTCGAATCTTTCCCTATAATGTAGATTGAACCCCCATTGTTGCAACAAAACCTCCCGGAACTATCTCCGAACGAAGTTCCTTGAGATCGTCAACTAACTCTTGCGGTAATCCTCCGCTTACCAGGGTATTAGCATAACTTTTGCGGCACAAAACATCTGCTATGACATTAGCCTTGCCTGGATGATAGTGCAACTTCATATCATAATCCTTTATGAGCTCCAACCATCTCCTCTGCCTGAGGTTCAACTCCTTCTGCGTGAAAATGTACTTTAAACTCTTATGATCCATGTACAAATCATATATATTTCCAACCAGGAAATGTCTCTAGGTCTTGAGCGCATGCACTACAACTGCTAACTCCAAAGCATGTGTGGCATAATTCAACTTGTATGGTCGAAACTACCGTGAGGCATATGCAATAACTCTTCCGTCTTGCATAAGTACACCTCCAAGTCCCAAGCCAGAAGCGTCGCAATACACTTGGAAATCCTTGCGTATATCCAAAAGAATCAACACTGGGCTGTAACCAAATGTTTCTTCAACTTTTGAAAATTGGCCTCACAATCTTCGGTCCATTTGAACCTGGTGTCCTTCTTTAACAGCTCTGTCATGGGTTTCACAATCTTGGAGAAATTCTCAATGAACCTCCTGTAATATCCTACGAGTCCCAGAAAACATCCGGTCTCTCCAACTGAGGTGGTTGCCAACCACTCAGTGACAGACTGAACCTTTATAGGGTCTACAGCTATACCTTGTTGTGATATAACATTTCCAAGAATTCCAACTTCCTTTAACCAAAACAGACACTTGCTAAACTTGGCATATAGCTGATGTTCACTGAGCTTCTCGAGAACTAGGCGCAAGTGTTCCTTGTGTTCCTCTTCATTCTTTGAGTACACCAAAATATCATCAATGAATATCACAACAAACTTATCCAAAAACTCCATGAATACCTTGTTCGTCGTACTCATAAAATAGGCAGGGGCATTAGTCAATCCAAATGACATGACCGTGTACTCATATAGCCCATACCTTGTGGTAAGAGCTGTCTTAGCTATATCCTGTTCTCGGATCTTCAACTGGTGGTATCCTGATCGAAGGTCGATCTTGTAGAATACTTTAGCTCCTTGCAACTGGTCAAACAGATCATTGATCATCGGTAGTGGGTACTTGTTCTTGATCGTCACTTCGTTCAAAGCCTGATAATCAACAACCATTCTCAAAGATCCCTCCTTCTTCTCAACTAAGAGAACTCGGGTTGCCCAAGGTGATGAACTTGGTCGGATGTAACCTTTCTCCAGTAACTCCTTAATCTGCTTCTTAATTTCCTCCAGATCATTTGCGGGCATCCGATACGGTCTCTTTGAAATTGGTCCGGTGCCTGGCAATAGCTCTATCAAAACCTCTATGTCTCGATCTGGCGGCATGCCTCGTAATTCATTTGGAAATACATCCGGGTAATCCTTCACAATAGGCACTTCTTCCTGAACAACTCCCGAGAGAGAATTCACTTGGGTCCTGCTTGGCGCATGCCTAGACACGTACTTGATCCTTTTTCCCTCCGGGGTGGTAAGTAAAATTGATTTACTAGCACAATCAATGTTTCCTCCATACTTCAGTAACGAATCCATGCCTAAGATTATGTACAATCCTTGGGACTCCAAAATTATTTGGTCTGAGGGGAAAACGTGGCTACCAATGGTTAGGGGTAACAGATCACACCATCGGCTGGCCATATACTATGCTCCTAGCGAGCTTACTAACATGGGTGACCTAAGGGCTAAGGTTTGCAACTTAAACTTGTCCACAAATCCCCTTGATATGCAAGAATGCGATGCACCAGTGTCGAAAAGAATGAGAGCGGTAAATGACTTAATCAAAAACTTACCGATCACTGCGTCAGGCTGTTCTTCAACCTCCTCCACATTGATGTGGTTCACCTGACCTCTGGTGAAAGGGTTTGTCTTCTTCCCTGAGCTTCCATTTCCATTTCCATTCTTTGCTTCAGGACATTCTGGGGCGTAGTGTCTAGTCTTCCCGCACTTGAAACAAGTAATATGACTTAGATCCTTCCTGGCGGGTGTTGCTGGGTTGGAACGGTTCTGTCCGTTGCTTCCTCCATTCCCATTCCCATTCCCATTCTTGGGTCCACTGTGGTTATGCACTCCCTCCACTATGAGTATGACCTCCATGGTTATGTGTGTGTCCTCCCGAGCTCGGGGTAAAACGAGGCTTCTGCCGAGCTCCAGAATTGTACTTCCCTTGCCCATACTTCCTTTTGCGGCTCACTATCTGTTGCTGCTTGCCTTCAATCATAAGGGCCCTGTCTACCAAATCCTGGTAGTTATTGCATATTGCTACCGACAACTGCATACTCAGCTCACCACTCAGCCCTTCCATAAACTTCTCCTGCTTCATGGCATATGTGGCCACATCATCTGGGGCATAGTGAGCTAACTTACTAAACCCATTCACATACTACCCCACAGTACGATTTCCCTGGTGTAAGTTGCGAAACTCATGCTTCTTCATACTCATTGCTCCAGTTGAGACATGGACTTTACGGAAAGCTTGCTGAAACTGATCCCATGTGACATTGTCTATGGGAAAAGTGGTTGTGTAATTTTCCCACCATGAGGCTGCAGGTACATCCAATTGATGTGCGGCAAAGCGCACCTTCTCAGCATCTATGCAACTTGCGGTGGTCAGCTCCCTTCGAATCCTGCGGAGCCAGTCATCAACAACTATTGGCTCGGTGCTACTAGAAAACACCGGCGGATGCAACCTCAGAAAACGGGCTAAATTGTCAACTAGAGGTGGTGGCGGTGGATTGTTGTTTTTGTTGTTGTTGTTTTTGTTGTTGTTGTTGTTGTTGCCTTGGTTCTAGACTAGTAGCTGCATCAAGGCATTCTGCTGCTAGATCAACTGAGTGAGCTCCGGTGGGAAGACAAAACCGGGGTCACGTCTCGGAGGCATCTGATAGGTTTAGAGGGGAGAGATTAGAATAGAGTGAGGTCTAAGGAGAAAGTCACTACCCATATGCACATGAGACAAACACATTCAAATCACACCACTCAATTCAAACAAGGGTATAGAATCGATCTAGCTACCGCTACAAAATACTCGGACTACTACTATATACATGGGGGGAATAGTACTAATAATATGGTGGTAGACTAGAAGTTTTGATCAGAGGAAGACTCCATGATATCTGCTCCAGCTTCGTCTTCATAATCATCATCACTATCGGGGTCGGAGTCGGTGTCGTTGATTATGATGTAGTCTTTGGGATGGTCGTCACCTCCTGGCGCAGGGTCTCCCATGAATACTCTTAGCTTCATCTTCAGGTCTTCATTCTTCTCCACTAGTACTGTAATTTCCTCTTCATATCCATCGCTTGTAGACTTGAGTTCCTCTTTTAGCTCCATGTTACTGGTTATCACCTTCTTCAGGTCTATCATGTTGGTGCACATCTAGTTCTCCTGACGACGAATGTGTTGGTTCAACTCCTGGATGTAGGCTGCAACGGACTTGTCCCTCCTGGTGCAGATCATCTCCCATTGCTCATCTCGGCATCCACATATCTGGTATATGGTGTCCTTAAGATCCTTATGGTAAACTTCGCCAATGCATCCCATGGCGATGTGAGCTGCCATGCTCTTTCCTAGATTCCAGGTTGGTGCCTCAAAGGAAAACTCTATGGGCTCCGTAATTGGTGTGAATGTCCTTCCTGGAACATGTACTCGAACTGTACAATGATCTTCTTTCGGTAGAGTGGCGGTGTAGATCCCCGTGAAGCTTGGTATTCCGATGTTCAGGTATCTAGTGGCCCCCTTCAAGTGTCGTCCAAAAGGGGTGTCTTCATCCAGTTGAGCAAACTTGTTTCTTCGGTCCGCCATCTATAGAGTGGAAAGTGGAGAAGAGTCAAAAATGAGTAGAGAAGAGGGTCCTATGGCTTATGTTAGTGGTCGCGTCCTACAGTCAGCGTGTGCTCTGATACCATCTTGTAGCGATTCGACCTCAAACGGTCAAATCTCTGTGTATAAGAGTCATCCCTGGGTCGGTAATGCTGACACACACAGTACTTGAAGGATTTATAACTAAGTTCAATCACACACTTATTACATCGAATATCTCAAAAGAGAGTAGTTATTAGAATAATAGGGTGGAAGGCCATCTAATGAAAATAACAACGGAAGCTTCGAATGTAAAATGAGTCCATCAACTCCAATGGCATAGCTGAGTGCATGACAACGACCTAGCGCACCTTACTCTTCGTCTGAAAACTCTTCAACATAATACGTTGCAGCCTGTGTAGGTCAGCACATGGAATATGCTGGTAATATAACACTATAAAACAATGAACAAGTAACAGTTATAACTATATGCATATATGGCTGGTGGATGCTCTATGATTATTTTTGCAGAAAGCTAGTTTTTGCCTACAACAAAGGAATATATTTTGTTTAACTACAAAGTTTGTTGAAAACATTCAGAAGGTTCCTCCAACTCAATCCCAAATTAATAATCATCAACCCAACAAATTAATTAATAGAGTGATGAGATCAAATCAATAATTCAAGTACAAGATACTCAAGATGTCCATAACTGGGGACACGGCTAACCATGATTAGTTTATACACTCTGAAGAGGTTTGCGCACTTTTCCCCACAAGACTCAATCTCCTCCGTTAGATTTCTCGCACTACATGGTGTTTGAGAAACGAATGACCGAGACATAGTCTTTCAGAAGTATTAACTCTTTACTCTGGGTAGACAGTACCACCTACATCCCCTACATCTGCTAGCCTACCACTAAAAGAGGTCAGACAACTTACTCAACTATGCCAGAGACCATAATGTCTTGTGGCTGCACACGGAAGTTTCCATCATGAATAATCTTACGATCCCTTTGAGCCTGGGTGGCAAACCGTAGGATGATCACACGGGTACTCTGAGATATCCCAGGACAACACTGGATTGCTCCAGGTGCCCAGACAACCACTGGGTGCTCCAGGGTGCCTCAACCAATCCACCCAGATGTGTATTAAAGTAGCCACCTTAATTTCAACCATTATTTAAAACTCTCACATCTGTCATGGATCACTCAAACCAAGCCACGTCTACAAGCATAGCATAACAATATAGGCATAACTTAGAAGTAACTCCTAGGGTTTGAAATTAAAGGCAATAGGTACTACCTCATCACTACTTCCCAGTACCCACAAGTATTCAAGTCCTAACCATGCAGTGTTTGAGGATTGAACTAATGCATAAAAACTGGGTAATAAGGGGTATGATCAAAGTGTTAGTTGCCTTGCTGACGATCCCAAAACCCTAGTGACTCGTAGAAGCACGCTTCGCACTCCCGAAACTCTATCTTAAAGAAACAATAGCATACATGAGCAATCAAAAAATAGATGCAAGGGTAAAACTCAAATAAAAAGATCCAAATTGAAAGTTCGACTGAAGAGCTTTGATTTGAAAAAGTAATCAATCAAATCAAAGCTACGAAACTCAAACTACGATCAAAAGAAGTTCGAATTCAAATCTGCTTGCAACCAAATTTTAAATTGTCAAAAACATATTCAATTTGATTATCTGGAAAGAGGGGAACAAGACGAAGATTTTGGCGTTGGTTTCACTGGATTTGGACGAACGAGCAAAAAGTTGCGAAGGTTTGAAGTTCAGGGGCTAATCTGCAATAAAAAATAATCGCGGATGGGTCCCTGGCCGAAAATAGAATAGAAAGAAAAGTCTACCGAACAAACATTTGCTATCAGGGACAAACGGACGAATACGTTCGCTAACAGAGACGTTCGAACAAACGTTCGCTAATTAGCGAAACCGATCGACAAAACCCTAAAAAAATCAAACAAGAGAAAACCGAGGGAACCAATATCCGCTGTACCGGTTCGGCGGCGGCTGTGGTCAACGGCGGCGGCGGCGGCTCCGGTGCGGGCGAGGCAGGGGCGTCGGCGGCGCGGTGGGGCGGCGGCGCGGCAGCAGCAGCGACAGCGGGAAGGCTGATCTGGACGCGAGCTGCGACAGTGGCGGAGGCTTGTGGCGGTTGCGGTGGGGTGAGGTGGAGAGGAGGTGGCGGGGGCGGCGGTATTTAAAGGCCGGGGGGCGGCGGTGCCTAGGGGAAGGGGCCGCGCGGGGTGGAGTCCGGTTAGGACTCCCCTCGGCGTCCATGCGGTGGGGGGGGGGGCTCTGCGAGGGAGGGAGGCGGCGCGCAGGCGGGCCGACTGCTCAGCCGGGCTTTGGCCTAGTCGGGTGGGAATTTTTTTAAATAATTTTTCCCGAAGAAAAATCCTAAAAAATATATAAAAAAGATTCTAAAAATGCCAAAAACAATTTTCACCGTCTAAACCTATTATTTAGAACAAAGTGAACATTTTTCTGGCCTAAAATGCAATTTTAAAAAATGCATATATTTTTTAATTCAAATAAAATTGCTAATAAAATCCAAATAAGATATAAATTTTATTTTAAATTTTCTTCTCCAATATTCCTTTTCTTTTGAAGAAGTCATATTATCTTCTCTCTTTTAATTTAAATATTGGAAATGATTGGAGAGAAAAATGTAAAAATCCAATTGATCCTCTTTTCAAATTTGAGAAAATTCAAATATGAAAATTTGTGAAATCCTCCAACTCTCTCCTTGGGTCCTTGAGTTGCTTAAGATTTCTAGGATCTCAACCAACAATGCAAATAAAATATGATATGCATATGATGACCTATGTATAACATCCAAATTGAAAATTGGGATGTTACATTAGCTTTGGTTCAATCTTGCGGTGCTCGATCCTAGTGACAGAAGGGGAATGACAAGTATTGTATTATTGCCATCGAGCATAACAAGATGGGGATTTCATCATATTGCTTGAGTTAATTCCGCTACATCATATCATCTTACTTAATGTGTTACTCTGTTCTTATGAACTTAATACTCTAGATGCAGGAAGGAGTCGGTCGATGTGTGGAGTAATAGTAGTAGATGCAAAATCATTTAAGTCTACTTGACACGGACATGATGCCTATATTCATCATCATTGTCTTAGATATCATCATAACTTTGCACTTTTCTATCAATTGCTCGACAGTAATTTGTTCACCCTCCATAATATTTTTTACCTTGAGAGAAGCCTCTAGTAAAACCTGTGGCCCCCGGGTCTATTTTCTATCATATAATTTTCCTATCTACAATTTTATTTTCTGATTTACTTTCTTTGCAATCTTTTACTTTTCGATCTATAAACCAAAAATACCAAAAGTATTACTTTATCGTTTATCCATCTATATCATATCTCACTTTGCAAATAACCGTGAAGGGATTAACAACCCCTTTGTTGCGTTGGGTGCAAGTTGGTGTTTGTTTGTGCAGGTATTCAGTGTCTTGTTGCGTTGTCTCCTACGGGATTGATACTTTGCTACATCACCCTCTCCTCTTCAAGGGAAAAACCAATGCAAACTCAAGAGGTAGCATCTACAGGGCACACGGTTGAGGAAACTAACTGTGTGCAATAATGTCGAAGATCGTAGTCGAGTTAGCTATATTGATCATGTGCTATGAGATCGACAAGGTAAACAGATTCGAGAATGGTTAATAAAATCTAAGACCATTGCATATTAAGGTAAAAATGGTGCTACCAATATACGAGTCTCATACGATGCCATTTCAATGATTGTACCACAAAAGCTCAAAATATTACAAGGTTCAAATTCCAGAGTTATATGGCTCAAATTCAAAAATTACAAGGTTCAAACTAATATTACCACTTCTAAGTCTTGTTTTGAAACCTCATAATTTTTGCAAAGGGGTCAGCCATTGAGAAGTCATGTATGGGGTTGACATGATGACTTCCGATTACTCTGTCATCTGAAGTTCCAAAATGAAATTCAGCATTTTCGGAGCCTATTCCATTCTGCTGCAGCCGCCAGCACTGATCAACAAACCATTCATTTTTTGGAAATAAATGTAGGGCAAACCTAATTACCTTCAACACCCTTGCTCTGACAACAAAGAACCTGCAAATATAATCTCCGGTAAGGTCCCTCAGTAGGATTTCAAAGTAATTTCTGAAAGATGTAGGTCGAGGCATTCGACATTATTGTTATAGTGTATCACATTATCCACCACTGGGCCTAATCTTATCTACAAAAGAAGAAAATGTGTTAGTGCCTACATGCAGTTTTGAACACTACTACATGCCTATTTGGTTTGAAGGATTTGTAAAATGCACTAACATGCCATCTTCGATGTGACATGATTAGCATGGGCATTTGATTACAATCTAGAAAAATGTATCCTTCTTCACAAGAGGTTGGAGTGGATGAAAAGTTCCCTAAGAAAACTAGTACAGATGAATCCAAAGGAGAAATGCTTATGGATTGTAACCATATATATCAAGCAACCAATATGGGGGGACATGTATGTACTGAAATCCTCCAAAAGAATCCTTCAGAAATCGTAGTACATTGTCATTGTAAACTTGGAAAAAGGTGTCACAAGTTGAGCTCCCTTATGGTTAACATTTAACAAGAAAGGAATATCACCTTGATATATAGCTTTTACAGGCACATAAAGCATCTCAGGAAACTGACAACTTGCTCCAGGTTGGGGCTGATAGATTCTAGTTCCAAGACCTTCAGTGTGGGTAGTTTTGGGGTCAAGCTTGTCAGAATCGTTTTCTGGATGACAAACGAACATACATCTTCAAAATTAGAAATAATGTTAATTTGTAGGAGAGGTAGAAGGCAGCTGTTGTACCTGAACGGGTGTGGATCCAATAACAAGTTCGGAGTATTTCTCAGATGTGTAGCCCACCACTGTCAATTTCAGCGCAGAAATGACATTGATTCTTGTTGGACCTTTTTGATCGACTACAATTAATCTCTTAAGTGCAGGTGTGTCTTCAATGACCATACCGTGGTACACATCTTGTGATGTCTTCTTGCCGCACCAGCAACACACATAAATAGTCTGGAGAGTCATGGGGGTGATGTGGAAGCTACTCAACCCATTGATCTCCTGAAGACGAAGGTACTTGAGTGCAGTACAGCCACGAAGCAGGTGCTCCATGTCACCGTTTGGGAGGCAGACGACGATGAGCTCGAGGTGGTTCAGTCGTGGTAGAATAAGAGCGGGCGCGTCATTAAGGGGGGATGGCAGTTCTTGAACTTGGTGATGCGCATCGTGGGAGTGACACAAAGCGCAGACGTTGGCAGCGAGCGCATATGCACATCATCAAAAGTGAGCTCCTCGAGCTGATCTAGGGTGGGGGATCGGACCCAGTCATCAAGTTTGGCTCGGTCCTTGCCGTTGGAATGGAACTTGCCCATTCTAAGGCCTCTAGTTGGGCCAAGGTGACTGCTGAGGATCTTGGAGAATGCATCCAAGCTTTTGCGATAGCCATGTCAGAGCTCGTGGGTGTTGTTGAGGTCGAGAGGGGTGGAGTTCCATAGGGGGAGCCATCACTGAGAAAGGACGGTTGTCCGTGCCCCATATTTGATTGGGAGGAGGGAGATGATGATTGTCAACCTATCATTGGGGAGGCTAATGATGAAGTCTAGGTATGCACGACTCGCTTGTGGTTCTTGTTTGCCCCGCCTCCGCTTGTTGGTAGCCCCACTCTCCACCTCCGGAGTCTCCTTGTCAGTGTCGTTTTTTGATAGAAGTGGGAGTACAGGGAATATTTAGTTAAAATAGGGCAATAGAAAAGTGTATTGGTAACTAGAAGTTATTAGGTAGGAATATAGTAAGAAAATGGAATAACAATTGGTTGCTTAATTACTACACAATTCATTTGATATTGCTGGGTAAGTCGACATGCAGATACTTGAAAAGAAAACTTCCTTCGAACAAAGTTTGGACAGATGATATTGTCGGGGAAGTTAGAACATATCTCATGACCAGGCTCTTTTATATGCAGTGCAATTATAGTGCCAGCTTTCAGTGCATAAAACTTAGAAATTTCTTTCAAAGGCCAGTGCCAAAATAGGAGTCACCACATTCATGAAGTCTTACAGTAGCAATGATTGTAAATCCATGGTTTGTGTTCAAGTATGACATCCCAGCAGTCTTGATTTATGTAAAGGGAAATATTGTGCACTACAGATTTTGTTGCATAGCAAGGGACGCACTGCAGAAAATGGTAGGATTGTTAAAGAAAATATAGTGACATGCATATATGGGCCCAAATTGAAAGAACTATACAACAGTTGAAATCTAAGGACAAAAATCTATAATTAAACAGGTAGGGTAAACATGATGTCATTGAAATATGAGAGTAATCGAAAGAACGATACATCACTAATTTTCCTAATATAGAAAGAAGAGGGAATAAATCCCCTTTGACGTATATGGTGCATGTGGCACCTTTTATCCAAATGTAGCAATATTTAGTATATGTTCAGGAAAGTAGGCCATGCCAACCGATTTAGGGTGAGGTTGAACGTATTACTCGCTTCCTCAAGTCATCTGGTACGGTGAGATGGAACTCCATGAATGTCTGGCGGAGGCCGCCAAGTCCTGATGTGTCTGTGATAACCCACAAGTATAAGGGATCGCAACAGTTTTCGAGGGTAGAGTATTCAATCCAAATTTATTGATTCGACACAAGGGGAGCCAAAGAATATTCTCAAGTATTAACAGTTGAGTTGTCAATTCAACCGCACCTGAAAGACTTAATATCTGCAGCAAAGTATTTAGTAGCAAAGTTGCATGGAAGTAAAGGTAACAGTGGCTAAAGTAACAGTAGTAGTTTTCGTAGCAATTGTAACAGTGGCAATGGAAAAGTGACTAAGCAAAGATCAATATGTGAAAAGCTCATAGGAAATGGATCAATGATGGATAATTATGTCAGATGTGATTCCTCATGCAACAGTTATAACATAGGGTGACATAGAACTAGCTCCAGTTCATCAGTGTAATGTAGGCATGTATTCCGAATATAGTCATACATGCTTATGGAAAAGAACTTGCATGACATCTTTTGTCCTACCCTCCCGTGGCAGCGGGGTCCTATTGGAAACTAAGGGATATTAAGGCCTCCTTTTAATAGATTACCAGACCAAAGCATTAACACTTAGTGAATACATGGAATCGTCAAACTAGGGTCATCACCGGGAGTGGTCCCAATTTTTGTCACTTCAGGGTTACCGGATCATAACACATAGTAGGTGACTATTTACTTGCAAGATAGGACCGAGAACTCACATATATTCGTGAAAACATAACAAGTTCAGATCTGAAATCATGGCACTCCGGCCCTAGTGACAAGCATTAAGCATAACAAAGTCATAGCAACATCAATCTTAGAACATAATGGATACTAGGGATCAAACCCTAACAAAACTAACTCGATTACATGGTAAATCTCATACAACCCATCACCATCCAGCAAGCCTACGATAGAATTACTCACGCACGGCAGTGAGCATCATGAAATTGGTGATGGAAGAAGGTTGTTGATGATGATGGCGATGGATTCCCCTCTCCGGAGCCCCGATGGACTCCAGATCAGCCCTCCTGATGAAGATTAGGGCTTGGCGGTGGTTCCGTATCATAAAACGCGATGAATCCTTCTCTCTGATTTGTTTCTCTCCGAACGTGAATATATAGACACTACTAGGTAAAGGGCTATAGATAGGATTGATACTAATGGTGCACCAGGGAAGTAGTGCGCCACTACTATATAATAATGGCGCACCTGTTGGTGATGCGCCATTAGTGTGGAAGACACTAATGGTGCACCAGAAACAGGGTGCACCACTAGTATTAATTTTTTTTCCATTTTTCCATACATACTAATGGCGCATCAGGTCGACAATGCGCCATTACTAGTTCTAACTAGTATTGGCGCACCAGGCAGAGAGTGCGCCATTACTGTAATTTTTTTCTTATTCTTTTTTTTGCAAAACTACTAATGGCGCACCGTTTCACAGTGCGCCATTACTAGTTTAAACTAGTAATGGCGCACTATTACATGGTGCGCCATTAGTATATATATTTATATTTTTTGCTTTTTTGCAAAACTTCGAATGGCGCACCACCTGCAGGTGCGCAATTAGTAACCAGGGTTACTAATGGCGCATTTCCTTGTGGTGCGCCATTAGTAACCTGGGACCCCAACAAGATATTTTGGACATCCCCACACCTACCCACTCACTTTCCCCACTTCATTCCCTCCACCTCCTTCTCCAAGCTTTCGGTTGCCTCCTCCTCCTCACCTCATTTCCACCATAGATTCATCAAAATTAAGTGGTGAAATTACCTTTTTTTGATAGGTAAGTAAGGGGAAAGCTATCTTCATGATGTAGATCTACTTTTTTTCTCCCTAGCTCGCTCCAACAACATGCACATGCACTTTTTGTGGCCTAGCTAGATCTATGTATGTTTGTGGTGTTGCATGTGTTTGTGGCGTTGCATATATGTTTGTGTTTGAAGGTACCAGTATTTGAAATGCGATAGTTGCCAATATTTTGCCGGAATGTTTTGATTCATTTCTGTTTCGGCGAGAATTTTGGCACTATGCATTCTTTTTGGTCCTATTTTTAGGGAAGGTCATGCCAAATTTTTTCTTGGTTCTAAAATATCGTTTTGCTCTACCCCGCAGGCGACCATGGTCCGCACGATGACTGAAGGCATCGTGAATAGGTTTTTGAGCTCCGCGAAGGCCGAGATGCTTAAAAAGAACGAGATGGAGATAAGATGTCTGTGTCGAAGATGCAAGCTGAAGAGCCTTATTGCGGACCCGGATTTCGGGCAGGTGCGGGACCACCTGCTCTTGCGTTGTTTCATGGATGGCTATCGGTGGCAAGGTGATGAAGATGACTATGAAGTCGTCCATGGCCGGGGCCGGGCAAGAAATGAGGAAGGGCAACAAGACAAGTACCACCGCGGCGAGGGCGGGCGAGAAGACGAAGAATCTCCAGGACATGATCACGACGGTGATGCTGTACACGGTCATCATGTAGAAGATGTCGTACATGATGATGAGGAAGATCAAGACGAAGGGCATGATCATGAAGATGTAGATGCCGGAGCAGACGACGATGGAGGCTTGGTGCAGGACCCTCATATTCAAGAGCTGCTTCTCAAGCAGACGGATAACGCAAGAGCTGTCGCCCGAGAGAAAGCCAAGCTGGATCAACTGGAGATAGACGCGGTTACTCCATTGTATGAAGGATGCAGGCCTGAGGATACCCGCCTGAAAGTAACGCTCATGGCTCTGGAGGTGATGGTAAAACACAAAATGATAGACGCATGCTTCGACGAGAACATGTCATTCTGGCACGAACGTCTTCCCAAGGGGAACAAGTGCCCGACCAGTTTCGAGGAGGCGAAGAAAATCGTGTGTCCTCTGGATTTACCGCACGTGAAATACCATGTGTGCATGAACAATTGTATCATTTATCGGGACGAGCACGCGGAGTCTACCATATGTCCGGTGTGCAGCGTCACTCGATACAAGAAGAGGAAGAAAGCTCCTCGAAAATCGGTGTGGTACTTTCCGATCACTCCTCATCTGCAGCGGTATTTCGCGGACCCTAAGGTGGCAAAGCTCCTGCGTTGGCACGCGGATAGGGAGGAGAAGAAGCGGGAAGATGACGGAAATGATCCGGAGATAAATAAAAAAGACAAGATGCTGAGTCACCCTAAGGGTGCGAGCCAGTGGTAAGCATTGAACTTCGAATACCCAGAATTTGGGAAGGATCCAAGGAACATCGTGCTGGGCGCGAGCATCGATGGAGTCAATCCGTTTGGCAGCCAGAGAAGCACACATAGCACCTGGCCTGTGTTTGTGTGGATGTACAACCTTCCCCCCTGGTTGTGCATGAAGAGGAAGTACATTCAAATGATTATGCTAATTGAAGGGCCGAAACAACCAGGGAACGACATCAATATGTATCTGGGGCTGCTGAAGGAGGAGCTAGACACGCTGTGGAAAACGCCAGCCAATACGTGGGACACCACAGAGAAATAATATTTCCCTATGAGAGCCGCACTGCTCACGACGTTGCACCACTATCTCGGTTACGGATATCTCGCGGGGCAGGTAGTCCACGGATTTTCTGGATGCGTAAGGTGCATGGATGACACAACGTATCGCCAACTAGATAGAGATCCCGGGTCTTCAAAAACCGTGTTCATGGGACATCGAAGGTGGCTTCGCGACGATGACCCGTGGAGGAAATGCAAGGATCTGTTCGATGGTGAAACCGAACCCCGAAAACGCCCGTGTACGAGGAGCGACGAGGAAATAGACGAGCTGTTGAAAAATTGGAAAGACTGCCCACTGCTGGGAAAGAAGCAAAAGGCGCCGAAGCCGGGAAAGAAGCGAAAGGTGCCAGAGACGCTGCTGAAGGTATGGAAAACGAGGTCTATTTTCTGGGACTTCCCGTACTGGAAGATCCACCGTGTGCCTCACAGCCTTGATGTCATGCATATCACGAAGAACGTGTGCGAGAATCTGCTTGGTACCCTGCTCAACATGCCAGAGAGGACCAAAGATGGGCCGAAAGAAAGGGCAGACTTGAAATCAATGGGCATCAGGTAGGAGCTTCACGCTAATGATGATGATGATGAGGCGAAGCAGGACACAGAAAGTCGTCGCAAAGGCAAAAAGGCCAAGAAGACCGGAAATGACTACCCTCCCGCGTGCTTCACTCTAAGTCGGGAGGAGATCGAGCAGTTTTTCACCTGCCTCCTAGGAGTAAAACTTCCTTACGGTTACGCAGGGAAGATAAGCAGATACCTAGACCCAGCGAAGCAGAAGTTCAGCGGGATGAAGTCTCACGACTGTCACGTGTTGATGACGCAGATACTTCCAGTTGCAATCCGTGGGATCATGGACGCGCACGTCCGTGAAACACTATTTGGCCTATGCAACTTTTTCGACGTCATCTCTCGGAAGTCGATTGGCGTGAGGCAACTCAGAAGGCTACAGGAAGAGATCGTGGTGATACTATGCGAGCTTGAGATGTACTTCTCGCCCGCATTCTTCGACGTTATGGTGCATCTGCTGGTCCATATCGTGGAGGATATCATCCAACTCGGGCCGACGTTCCTGCACAGCATGATGCCGTTCGAAAGGATGAATGGTGTCATCAAAGGATACGTTCGCAACATGTCACGTCCAGAGGGAAGTATAGCCAGGGGCTCTCTGACCGAAGAGTGCATCTCCTACTGCACGAATTATCTAGGCATCGAGAACCCCGTTGGTCTGCCCGTCAACAGGCACCTCAGCAGGCTCGCTGGATGGGGTCACCGTGAGGGTCGCCGCGAAATGCATGTCGACTTCGAGGGTCGACTCACCGACTTTGAAAGAGCAAACCTAGTCGCGCTACAACACATAGACGTGGTCGATCCTTGGGTGGTAGAGCACAAAATCTTTATTGAGAAGACGTACAATGACCGAGGCCAACAGAGGACGGACGGAGATATACTCAAAGAGCACAACTCATGTTTCACGCGTTGGTTCAAGCAGAAGCTTCTGTCGTACCCTTTACATGAGGATTCTTCCGTGGAAGAACAACTCATTTTCGCCTTGTCACAGGGCGCCGAGCACAACATGATGACCTATGAGGCGTACGATATCAACGGCTACACATTCTACACCGAGGACAAGGACATGAAGAGCGATGGTTATCAAAACTCCGGGGTAACGATGGAATCCTACACCGGCAACGACAAGGACAGATACTACGGAAGGATTGAGGAGATCTGGGAGCTGAGCTACGCTGGAGAGAAGGTCCCGATGTTCCGTGTCAGATGGGCCAAGAGCGTCCTAAAAGAAGACCGGTATTTCACCACCATGGTTATACCCGAAGCCAAATCCAAGACTGCGGGCGCAAACGTCACCGCGAAAAATGAGCCATGGGTACTGGCTTCCCAAGTGGACCAATGCTTCTTCATTACCGACCCGTCAAGGCCCAGTCATGTTGTCGTGAGGAGAGGCAAAAGGAAGATCATCGGAATGGATGGAGTAGCCAATGAGCAAGACTTCGACAAGTACGGCGACCCGAAGATCGAACATGATGACGATGATGAAGTAGCAGCACACACCACAAGAAGAAGCAGGACCACCCTACCTAAAGGACGTCCGTTCCACAGAAGAACTCCATTTGCGAAAAAGAAGGGCAAGTAGATTGTGAACATATAGCTAGCTAAGATCGATTGTATTTAAATCGTAGTCTTCATTTCTCGATTGTATTTCATGGACACTTTTTGATATCATGAATATTTTTAAATTTCATGGGCACTTTTTGAATTCATGAGGACACTTGATCTCGATCCCCTTCCATCTCGATCTCGATTCCCCCTCCATCTCGATCTCGATCCCACCCGCACCCTCCCCCGCTAGCTAGCTCCACCGCCGCCGATGACCCACCGCAACCCTCCCCCGCTCCACCGCCGCCGACGAGCACCCGGCCCCTGCACCCCTGGGGGGGGGGTTATTACTGTTTTTATAAAAAAATATTACTGTTATGATTTAAACAAGTTTGAACATATTTAAACACAAATAAATATCAAACAGAATTTAAAATGCATAAAAAAATATTGGGGAACCTAGGAATCAAACCCAGGACCTCCTGGTGTGTGTGCTGCGTATTGACCAGTCGGGCTAGTGGGCGGGGTCTGTTGTAGATAGGGTTAGGTTGTATATAACCTGACAAGTCGGGCTAGATTAAATTACTTATGGCGCACCCCTTGGTGGTGCGCCATTGCTATGGATGTACTTATGGTGCACACCTGGGTGGTGCGCCATTGCTAAGCCTCCCCCCACACTAAAATACCCAATCTCCATTTCTCTCTAATCCCTCCCCTTCCTCGTCTCACCCGCGCCTGAGCACCACCGCCCACCACTTCCCCCGTGCTCGCCGTCCCCGGCCGTGCTCGCTTCCCCCGCCGCACCCAACCACCTCCCTCACCGTCCCCCTCTGCCCGCGCCCGCGCCCTCGCCGTCCCCCTCCCCCCGCGGCCCCGCCTGCGTCAACCTCCCTCCCGAGCGTGACAGCTAGGGTTCCTAGCCGCCGCCACCGCTGCCGACCCGCCGCCACGGCGCGCCCAGCCGGCCGAACCCTCCGCTGCCCCGCCTCTGGTACAGGACCCCAGCAGCGCCTCCCCCCATCAAGCAGCCGCTCCCACCAGCGGCGCCCCCCTCCGTGGAGCAGGCGCTCCTGCCCAGCAACGCTGCCGCCCGGAGCTACGCCGGCGACCAGTCCGTAGGCAGGTAGCCACCACTTCTTCGTCCTTCCTCCCTCTTCCCTCATCCCCCCTCCCTCCTTCCTCTTGCATCCTCTGTTCAATTTTTTGCTTGCTGCGTGATTTTTCCAGAGCATGCTCAAGTTTACATGTGAAAGGATTGTGCTTGATAGGTGTTTGTGATAATGCCTCTAAGGGAGGGGGGCATCGCGTCATTAGTCTCTGTATCAGAGTCTTTTTTTCCTAGCCATGTTGTCACTGAAAAATGCAATAAATTCTCATGGTTCGAAACCTTTGATACTTGGCTTCTCCAAATGAGAAATTTATGCATGTAATAATTGGTTTACCTTAGTTTGCAGAAATATGAAATTAAGCCTTACTTAGTAACAATGTTTCAAGAAGATCAATTTGGAAGCTCTGCTTCACAGGATGCCTTCAGACACTTGCACATATCTTTCTAACTCATGCATTATTTCATATATTAGACACTTCAAAGTGATGGCTATTTCCTTTACCTTAGAGGAAAAACAAAATAATATCTTCTACTTTGCCTAGAGGAAATATAATTTCATGGACTACTTGTTATATCAAATTTTTAGCTAAGTTTTGTCTCCCTGCGAAAATTGGGCAAATTCCTTCTCAAAATCACATGTTTTAACTAGGAAGAACCTGAGACACTATGGCATCAACACTTGTAAGAAAAGAAATAGCAGGAGAATGAAGATTATATTAAAAAATGGTATTAGTAGTGGTAAACAAGCATATAATCCCTCCCAGGTAGTAACGATAACTTTATGCAGGAGAGTGAAAGAAGAAGCATAGGCGATCAAGTTCGATCACGGTTGGAGAAAAATTGAGGCGTTTGTTGGCTCCAAGACAGTGATACAGGTATATACATGTGCTCTGCTTACTTGATCATACAGAAGATTTTCATATAAGAGTTATGTTTCAAGTTGCTGAACCTTTTCATATAAGTTTGCTTCCAAGGAGTTGTTCTCTGTCTGGTCCAATTCCGAAGAAATAAAAAGTGAATAGTTTGTTTGTTCCCTGTGTGGTCACTCTATTTTTTGAGTACTGACATTAGTTATGTTTGTTAGCAGCAAGATATTTAAATGAAGCTTGTTCTTTTTCAACTGTTCAACTGATGCCATGAAACTGAATATAGTAGTTGAAAACCTTGTTTTTCTTCCTGATCGTGAAAATTTGAAGTCCTGTTTGTGTTTTGGTTTTGTTGGTTGACAATTATGTTTAGTTTTTCATTTCATGGGTGCTGTAAAATGTGCAGGTGGTGAGTTGAGGCTCAGCATACAACTTGTTTGGACTAACCAAGAGGACGAGGTATGTTGCTTGCCCAAGCTAAGTGACACGTACGCGCCAAGTTTTCTGTTATATAATTACCTGTTAGTGCTTAGTTAAACTGCATGATACGGCCATAGCAGATGGATGGTACTTGGTGTTGTTTTGTTTCTTGCCAATGTATTCAGAGAGCAGATGTGCCACTGAAGATTTCTTTTCTTGAAGGCAGCTCACATAAGTTGAGCTACAAGTGAACAACTTGCTGCTATTAGATCTGGAATGGAAGCTCACATAAGTTGAGCTGATTTTTCTCCATATGAAAGCAGAGGACCATATGGTCCGTGGCCTTTTCATCCATATGAAAGTAGAGGCACATTGTGGTGCTAGTTTGCTGGGTTTTGTCTCCGAACATCGTGTCATGATGAATTTGCAGGTACCCCGAGAGGCCCTTGAGTTTGCCGGAATGTCGATTAACTTCGGTTCCGGCAAATTTGGGTACTCCATATGTCCTATTTTCAGCAAAGGTCATGCTGAAATTTTCCATGAATTTTAGCATGACTTTGCTAAAAATAGGACATATGGGGTACTTGCGATAATGCATGGGCCGGGGTATCTTAGTAATTAATTAAGTAGGATCAACTGCCCCTTTATTCTTCCTGCATTAAACCATAGGTGGCAATAGAGCCAAGTGATTAGGCCCAACTTAGAATTCTCCTTAGCATCGATAAACCCTAGATGATAAACCCAACATAGGTGGCAATAGAGCCAAGTGATTAGTGCCTAGTGATTAGGCCCAACCTAGGGTGCCTCGGCATCGATAAACCCTAAATGATGAAAACTTAACTTGGCTGCCCCGGATGCCTCGGTGTGGATGAGAACCTAAATGATGTACACTTAGGCTTTTAGGGTGCCTCGGCGTCGACAAACCCTAAATGATGAAATCTTAGGCTTTTAGGGTGCCTCGGTGTCGACAAACCCTAAATGATGAGACCATGATCTTGTTCCTTGACAATAACCAACTTTTTGACCAAACTTTTTTCCTATTTAGAGCGAAACATGGCCCACAACGATGAGGCCGGTGGTTCGGGCGGCAAGCAATTCTGGGAGCTGTCCCAAGAGTTGGAGGAACAACCTCACCGCTATGAGGACGCCGCGGAAGACACCAATCCTGATTACACAACCCCTAGTGGCATCGAGGATGACACCACTGATGGTGCCACCGAGGATGCCACCACTGATGATGGCGGCGCACACACAGATGGCAGCCAACCGAAGAAGCAAAGGAAGGACCGGCACCCGAATGCGCTCCGCACCCTCAAGGAGGAATTCACTCAAGTGGACTCCGACGAGAATCCAACGGAGCCCAAACATATAGTCAAGGGGTACTCGCTTTAGCTCGGGTGCATTCTTCGAAGCACCATCTCAATCAACACAGAGAACCTTAGGCATAAGGACCGAGGGAATTTGCGCAACCTCCTCTTCACGAAGCTGCACGAACGATACAAGTTCCCTGCCGAATTTGAAAACACACGCCTCTCAGCGAATAAAGTGAACAGTGCCGCCCTCACGAAGAAGAGCACGGCCCTGTCTTCTTGGAAAAGCGCGGTGAAGAGAATGATTGATAAAGGTGATAGTTATGAGAAGATCAAGGTGAAATATCCTTTGATGAGCGAAGATGAGTACAAGGAGTTCAAGATCAAGTGCGAGAGCAGTGCAACCTCTGAATCAAGTCAGTGGGGGAAAGAAATGCGGGAGTTGAACTTAGGCGAACACAAACTCGGTCCCGGCGGTTACAGAGTGGCGGAGCCTATATGGGACAAGGAGGAACCGGATGAAGACCATTTTGATTGCGATGATGCTCATCGTGATGACCACAGCTCTCCTCTATGTGATGGTAGTTTAGATGATCGATATCGACTTGTAATGTGAAGACAAACTCGATACTCGCGGTCTTGAGACTTGTAATGTTTTATCTTTGTTCGGTCTTTTGAATTCGGAGACTAATATGATGAATAGTATTCGGAGACTAATCTTCTATTGTATTCGATGAATCTGATGTTGCTGTGTGCTGCTGTCTATATTCTGTCTAATAATATATTTTATATTCTATCTAATAATATATTTTGTAACCTGCGCAAAAATCAGAAAAGGAAAAAAACCAAATATTCATACTAATGGCGTATCACCACCAGGTGCGCCATTAGTATGCCAAAGGATACTAATGGCGCATCAACAGAGAATGCGCCATTAGTATGACAAAGCCATGCTTACGTATGGCCCCCCGGGAGGCACACTAATGGCGCATGCTGTTACATACTAACGGCGCACTAGTGGGTGCGCCATTAGTATACCAGATACTAATGGCGCACAGGTGCGCCATTAGTAAGATATACTAGTGGCATGCTACTAATGGCGCACTGGTAATCCGCCATTAGTAGGCAAAACCAGTGCGCCATTAGTAGGCCTTTTCCTAGTAGTGAGAGTTGGAGTTGACGTCAGTGGAGCCTCAGGAGGCCCACGAGGCGGGGGGCGCGCCCTGCACCCTCGTGCACAGGGTGTGGCCCCCCTTACGTTGATTCTTTTGCCGGTATTTTTTATATATTCCAAAACATGTCTCCGTGAATTTTTAGGTCATTCCGAGAACTTTTATTTCTGCACAAAAATAATACCATGGCAATTATGCAGAAAACAACGTCAGTCCGGGTTAGTTCCATTCAAATCATGTAAGTTAGAGTCCAAAACAAGGGCAAAAGTGTTTGGAAAAGTAGATAGGTTGGAGACGTATCCACTCCCCCAAGCTTAAACCTTTGCTTGTCCTCAAGAAATTCAGTTGACAAAATGAAAGTGATAAAGAAAAAATTTTACAAACTTTGTTTGCTATTGTTGTTGCAAATATGTAAAGCCAACATTGATGTTTTCAGCAAAGATTATGAACTAACCATATTCACAATAACATTTAGGGCTCATGTTTCCTCATATCAATGGTATAATCAACTAGCGAGCAATAATAATAAATCTCGGATGACAACACTTTCTCAAAACAATCATAATATGATATAACAAGATGGTATCTCGCTAGCCCTTTCTGAGACTGCATAACATAAATGCAGAGCACCCCTGAAGATCAAGGACTGACTAGACATTGTAATTCATGGTAAAAGAGATCCAGTCACAACCATACTCAATGTAAATTAATAGCAATGCATGCAAATGACAGCGGTGCTCTCCAACTAGTGCTTTTTAATAAGAGGATGATGACTCAAGATAAAAGTAAATAGATAGACCCATCACAGAGCGAAGCAGGGATTTGCAGAGGTGCCAGAGCTCAAGTTTTGAAACAGAGATAAATAATATTTTGAGTGGTATACTTTCATTGTCAACATAACAACCAAGAGATCTCAATATCTTCCATGCTACACACATTATAGGTAGTTCCCAAACAGAATGGTGAAGTTTATTCTCCCCAACCACTAACAAAAATCAATCCATGGCTTGTCCGAAACAACGGGTGCCTCCAACTAACAACAATCCTGGGGGAGTTTTGTTTGTAATTATTTTGATTTGAGCATGGGACTGGGCATCCCGGTTACCAGCCATTTTCTCATGAATGATGAGCGGAGTCCATTCATCTTGAGAATAACGCACCTAGCATGGAAGATATAGTCAGCCCTAGTTGATACATGAGCTATTCGAGCATACAAAACAGAATTTCATTTGAAGGTTTAGAGTTTGGCACATACAAATTTACTTGGAATGGCAGGTAGATACCGCATATAGGAAGGTATGTTGGACTCATATGGAATAACTTTTGGGGTTTATAGAAGTGGATGCACAAGCAGTATTCCCGCTTAGTACAAGTGAAGGCTAGAAAGAGACAGGGAACTGACCAACTAGAGAGCGGCAACTGTCATGAACATGCATTAAGATTAATCAACAATGAGTGCAAGCATGAGTAGGATATAAATCACCATGAACATAAGTATCGTGGAGGCTATGTTGATTTTGTTTCAACTACATGCGTGAACATGTGCCAAGTCAATCCACTCGAATCATTCAAAGGAGGATACCACCCTATCATACCACATCACAACCATTTTAATAGCATGTTGGCAAGCAAGGTAAACCATTATAAACTCCTAGCTAAATAAGCATGGCATGGGCAACTATAATCTCTAATTGTCGTTGCAAACATGTTTCGTTCATAATAGGCTAAATCAGGAACGATGAACTAATCATATTTACAAAAACAAGATAGGTCGAGTTCATACCAACTTCTCTCATCTCAATCAGTCCATCATATATCGTTATTATTTCCTTTCACTTGCACAACCGAACAATGTGGATAATAATAATAGTGCATGTGTATTGGACTAAGCTAGAATCTGCAAGCATTTAATACAAGGGAGAAGACAAGGTAACATGGGCTCTTAGTTAAATCAACAATAATGCATATGAGAGCCACTCAACATTTTCATCATGGTCTTATCCTCTCGACCCCAAAGAGCAAGAAAAGAAACAAAACTATTTACACGGGAAAGCTCCCAACAAGAAAAAGAAGGATGAGAAATCTTTTTGGGTTTTCTTTTAATTACTACTACATGCATGCAGAGTAAACTAGATAAAAGCTACAACTATTTTTTTGGTTTTTCTTAAGGTTTTTCAAACACACAAGACGAGGGCTTAGAAAAGAAAATAAACTAGCATGGATAGTACAATGAAAAAGTATGAGCACCGACAACTAGAATGAGCGTGTGAACATGAATGTAATGTCGGTGAGAAATACGTACTCCCCCAAGCTTAGGCTTTTAGCCTAAGTTGGTCTATGCCCACGGATCGAAGCTACTCCCTCCGGTGTACTGAGGAGGGTCCTCAGGATGCCACTGGTTGACGATCTCCTCCGAATCCCACTGATAAACAGACTAACGATACAGATCAAGTGGTGGATCAGGCTCAGGCTCTGGGACTTGTGTCAACCTCCAGTATGCATAAATGGCCTCTGGTAAGAAGAGGTACGTGCATGAAAGTATGTTAACCAAAGAGGGTGCAGGCAAGGTAATAATCTCATAGTGAGTTTTATCAAATATCAAATTATACTTAAGCCTCTTCTTCTTATCTTTAACAATAAAATCATGTGCTACCATACTCTTATAATCTAGGAAAAACAGGGGGCAGCAAATTTTCCTCTTTCTCATAATGCCTAATAGGTATCCCAAAATGTTCAGGAAGGCATGAAGCAAAGATGCTTCCAAAATGGGGCCCTTTGTACGGTTCAGATTCAATCATTTAGCAAGAATAGCACCTAAACTGAAAGTGGTATCACGAAACAAAGCATGGCGCAATATGACAATATCAGGAGCACTAAGATTTCCAATGTTCCCGTGACCAATTAAGCATCTACTAGCCAATACCGCAAAGTAACATAGAACAGGAAAATGTATACTGGTAATTCTTGCATCGGAAATGTTCCTAGTTTCTCCTACAGCAATTCTATCAATAAACCCATCCACATCACTACGCTGTGGTTCCTCGATGCTGCCCTCAAAGGGTATCTTGCAGACTCAACAAAAATCATGGAGTGACATCTCCTTAACCTCATCATATAAGTGATACTCCACTGAAGGTGGCGATTTCTGAGCATGGAAATAAAAAATTTGCATGAAAATATTAGTGAGTAGGAGATATTGTTCACGCTGGTCGTGGAGGAAGTCGGTGAGGCCTGCATTCTCAGCCAAGTAATAGAAATCATCATAAATTTCGGCGGTTCTTAAGAACTCATCACAAGGCCATTCACACGGGCGAACATCCATAGTGTGAGGAAGATTATATTTGGGATTTTTATTCTCCTCATTATGCTTATCCTTCGAGCTACAGCTCGAAGAGCCTCTCAACAATCTCTTAAACATTTTCTCCCTCTAAAAATTTCTGAAATTTTTAGTGACTCAAAATAAAAGTGAACCAAACTGAACAAGATTGATAGAAACTACTCCCACAAGTGCCTAGAGGCTATATCATGCATTAAAACTACTTTTGACCACATAAATTTGACAGGCAAGCTCAAGAACAGGGTCACCTAAGCAGCAAAAATTTGCAATAAATAAAGCACTAGAACAAAAACTAATTTGACCATTGGAGGAGTCACATACCGAAGAACAATCCCCCAAAGTAGTTTTGTGAATGGAGCTTTGAGAAAGGAGATCGAAAATGGCAGCAAGATGAGCTAGAACACGGGTTTGAGCTACGAGATGATTTTTTTGGAGGAAGACGAAGTGTGTGGGTGCTGGAATAAGTGGAGGGCGTCCACGTGGGGTCCACAAGGCAGGGGGCGCGCCCCAGGGTGGTGCCCTGCACTCTCATGGCCAAGTGGTGGAGCCGCCTGGTGTGTTCTTAGTGCCAACAATTCTAAAATACTCTACAAAAAATCATATACAATTTTAGGACATTTGGACAACTTTTATTTTCGGGGTATTTTTATTGCAAGGATAATTTAGAAAACAAATAGAAAATACTATTTTTTTATTTAATCTAAATAATAGAAAGTAAAAGGAGGGTATAGAGGGTTGTGCTTTCTAACTTCATCCATCTCATGCTCATCAAAAGGAATCCACTACCAAGGTTGATCAAGTCTTGTTAACAAACTCTTTCTGAATAACATGAAACCGGAGAATTTTCTAATAACACTAGGTTACCTCAACAGGGATATGCATGTCCCCAACAATAAGAATATCATATTTCTTCTTGACAGTAGGAAGAGGGAATCCAAAACCTCCATTAGTGATTGTTGCAATTTTTCCAATAGAATTGATACTATGGACTTGAGGTTGTTTCCTCGGAAAGTGTACCATATGCTCATTACCATTAACATGAAAAGTGGCATTGCCTTTGTTGCAATCAATAAAAGCCCCTGCAGTATTCAAAAAGGGTCTACCAAGGATAATCGACATACTATCGTCCTCGGGGATATCAAGAATAACAAAGTCCATTAAAATAGTAATGTTTGCAACTACAACAGGCACATCCTCACAAATACTGATAGGTATAGCAGTTGATTTATCGGCCATTTGCAAAGATATTTCAGTAGGTGTCAACTTATTAAAATCAAGTCTACGATATAAATAGAAAGGCATAACACTAACACTGGCTCCAAGATCACATAAAGCAGTTTTAACATAGTTTCTTTTAATGGAGCATGGTATAGTTGGTATTCTAGGATCTCCTAGTTTCTTAGGTATTCCAACTTTAAAGTATAATTAGCAAGCATGGTGGAAATTTCAGCTTCTCGTATCTTTATTTTATTTGTAACAATATATTTCATATACTTAGCATAAGGATTCATTTTATGCATATCAGCCAAACGCATGCGCAAAAAGATAGGTCTAATCATTTCAGCAAAGCGCTCAAAATCCTCATCATCTTTTTTTCTTGGATGGTTTAGGAGGAAAAGGCATGGGTTTCTGAACCCATGGTTCTCTTTCTTTACCATGCTTCCTAGCAACGAAGTCTCTCTTATCATAACGTTGATTCTTTGATTGTGGGTTATCAAGATCAACATCAGGTTCAATCTCTACGTCATTGTTATTGCTAGTTTGAGCATCAACATGAACATCATCATTAATATTATCAATAGGTTCATGTTCATTACCAGATTGTGTTTCAGCATCAAAAATAGAAATATCATTGGGATTCTCAGGTGTGTCAACAACAGGTTCACTAGAAGCATGCAAAGTCCTATCATTTTTCTTTTTCTTCTTCTTAGAAGGACTAGGTGCATCAACATTAGTTCTCTGAGAATCTTGCTCAACTCTCTTAGGGTGGCCCTCGGGATACAAAGGTTCATGAGTCGTTTTATCCCCTCTAGTCATAACTCTAACAACATTATCACTTTTCTTATTATTCAATTCATTGAGCAAATCATCTTGTGCTTTAAGAACTTGTTCTACTTGAGTGGTAACCATGGAAGCATGTTTACTGATAATTTTAAGGTCACCTTTAACTCTAGACATATGATCACTCAAGTGTTCAATCATATAAGCATTACGTTTCAATTGTCAACCAACATAAGCATTGAAGTTTTCTTGTTTAACAATGAAATCATCAAACTCATCCAAGCATTTGCTAGCAGACTTATTACGAGGAATATCACCTTCATAAAATATATAGAGAGAATTTACCTTTACTACATGTGTTGGGTTATTAAGACCATGTATTTCTTCAATAGGTGGTAAATTCTTAACATCTTCAGCTTTAAAACCTTTTTCTTTCATAGATTTCCTTGCCTCTTGCATATCTTCAGGACTGAGAAATAGACTTCGGAGTTGGCTTAGGACTTGGTTCAGGAAGTATCCAATCATTATCATTAGTCAACATATTATTCAATAGCAATTCAGCTTGCTCAACAGTTCTTTCATGAAAACACAACCAACACAACTATCTAGGTGGTCTGTGGAAGCATCGGTTAGTCCATTATAAAAGATATCAAGTACTTAATTTTTCTTGAGAGGATGATCAAGCAAAGCATTAAGTAATCAGAGAAGCCTCCCCCAAGCTTGCGGGAGACTCTCTTCTTCAATTTGCACAAAATTATATATTTCCCTTAAGGCAACTTGTTTCTTATGAGTGGGGAAATATTTAGCAGAGAAGTAATAAATCATATCCTAGGGACTACGCACACAACCAGGAGCAAGAGAATTAAACCATGTTTTAGCATCACCCTTTAATGAGAACGGAAACAACTTAAGGATATAGTAGTAACGAATTTTTTCCTCATGAGTGAATAGGGTGGCTATATCATTCAATTTAGTAAGATGTGCCACAACAGTTTCAGATTCATAGCCATAAAAAGGATCAGATTCAACCAAAGTAATTAACTCAGGATCGACAGAGAAATCATAATCCTTATGAGAAATACAGATAGGTGAAGTAGCAAAAGCAGGGTCATATTTCATTCTAGCATTCAAAGACTTTTCTTTCAGCTTAGCTAACAGTTTCTTAAGATCATATCTATCTTTGCAAGCTAAAAGATCTCTATCATTTTCTTCATCCATAATATAACCCTCAGGCACATCAGGCGATTCATATCTAGGGGGAGAATCTTCATCATCACTTTCATCAGTATTATCAGTTTCAATAATTTCATTTTCTCTAACCCTAGCAAGTTGGTCATCAAGAAATCCACCTAATGGCATAGTATTATCAAGCATAGAAGTTGTTTCATCATAAGCATAATGCATAGCAGAAGTGGCATCATCAATAACATGCGACATATCAGAATCAATAGCAGCAATAGGTGTCGCAAGTTTACTCAAAACAAAAGGTGAATCAAGTGCAGAGCTAGATGGCAGTTCCTTACCTCCCCTCATAGTTGAGGGAAAATCTTGGTTCTTTCATCTTTTAAGTTCCTCATAGTGATCAACAGATATAAATCCCAAGTGACTCAAAGAATAAAGCTATGCTCCCCGGCAACGACGCCAGAAAATAGTCTTGATAACCCACAAGTAAGGGGATCACAATAGTTTTCTAGGGTAGAGTATTCAACCCAAATTTATTGGTTCGACACAAGGGGAGCCAAAGAATATTATCAAGTATTAACAGTGGATTTATCAATTCAATAGCACCTGAAATACTTAATATCTGCAGCAAAGTATTTAGTAGCAAAGTAGTATGGAAGTAACGGTAACAGTGGCAAAAGTAACAGTAGTAGTTTTTGTAGCAATTCTAACAGTGGCAATAGAAAAGTAACTAAGCAAAGATCAATATGTGAAAAGCTCGTAGGCAATGGATCAATGATGGATAATTATGTCGGACGCGATTCCTCATGCAACAGTTATAACATAGGGTGATACAGAACTAGCTCCAGTTCATCAATGTAATGCAGGCATGTAGTCCGAATATAGTCATACATGCTTATGGAAAAGAACATGCATGACATCTTTTGTCCTACCCTCCCGTGGCAGGGGGGTTCTATTGGAAACTAAGGGATATTAAGGCCTCTTTTTAATAGAGTACCATACTAAAGCATTAACACTTAGTGTGTAACGCCCCAAGACCGGAGCTTCAGATGCCTTCCAGGGTTTCCGAGTTTTGTCATGTGTTTTGTTTTGCTTGTTGCATTCCTCTTTTCATATTTTGCATTGCATCATGTCATCATGCCATCTTTTTCTCAAGGCTAACTAAAACTCTCTTAAATAAATTGCATGGATCTTCGGTCCATTTAAACCGAGGGAATGCACGTGGTGATTCTCTTTACAACATATATCCCAGTATTAGGGAGCTATAATAAATATTGCTTTATTTTGGAATTCACCATAACACACTTGCAAAATCCTAATGCCTTTGTTATCACAACTCTTGGCCTCTAACTTTGCCATATATCCTTTCTTCATTTTCTGGAGCTCCACCAAAAATTCTCAACATTTTTGGACACTCCAAAAACCTCGTCCCAGTTCAAATCCATTTGAATTAAATTCAAATGAGTTTGAATTATTTTTGTTCGATCTGGATTTTTCTATTTTTCTCAGAACGAGCATATTTTTGTGAGTTCGGGAAAATTAGCCCCATGCGCAAAATCCTTCCCTAACCCTCCTTTTCTTTTCCTCTCTTTAATTTCTTTTCTGTTAAAGAAATAGGTTTTAAGGAGAGAGAGGGCGAAGAGAGTCCAGGTCCATCCTTTCCCCACAGCCCAACCAGCCGCCAGGCTCCCTAGGCGCATCTCTCCCTCTACTGGGCCGGCCTCCCAAGGCCCACTCCCCCGTCTAACCCTAGAGCATTCATCGAGCAGAGGGAGAGGAGCTCCTTCGCTCGATCCCCATCCTTCTCTCCCTCATTCACTCATCTCCATCTCTCCCTCTCGATCTCACGCGCCTCCCTCTGCAACGCTAGTCCCTGACCGTGCCTCCTCCAGCCACCTTCCATGGCACCGTCCCCCGCATCTGCCATCATCCGCGTCCAGCAGGAAGCCTGCCGCGAGCTTGCCGCTGTGATGTGTCGCCGTCCATGGCCACCTCCTGCTCGCCATGGCCTCCTGCCATGGAGCAGCCGCTGCCGGCGTCCACCTCCTCGCCCATGCCTCCCCGTCCCTCTCCCTTCACGCAAGCCGTCTCCGCGCCGCGCCCTCGAGTGCCCCGCCTCCGTGCCGCCGTCCTCCATGGTCTCAGCCAGCCGAGCTCGAAGCTCCCGCCGTGGCACCTCGTCACCGGGCGTTGACCCCTTCTCTTGCTCCAGCTCCGTCTGGCAAGGGCCTCACCCCGCTGCCTCTCTTATCGCGACCAGGACCACTTCGTCATGCCCCTGATCGCCTCGCCACGACCATCTCCTCCCCGACGCCCTGGCTACTGCTACAAGACCATCACGACGCCATCATGGAGCCCTAGGTCCGAAGATGACCACGACCGTGCATCTCTCCTTGTGCCACTTTGGATATCGAGACCATTAAGATCAAGACTGCCCTGGACCATGTCGTCTCGCCTGATCGTCAAAAACCCCAGTTGTTGCCAAGTACCTCGACGCCCGATGCCTGGAACGAGTACCGTTGCCGAAGACCCATGAACCAAAAACTTCAAGTTCAACTATGTCGCAAGAATGAGACCGGTGGGTCCGAAGACCCCAAGTACCACGACAACCCCGAAGGGATTCAAGTTTGTCAAGTTCACCTTCGAAACGTGTACCACTACCGCCGCCCGAACATCTACCGAACATGAACCACTACTTCCCTCGACGACCCATGAACGACTACTTCTTCTACGAACCGATCTGCTTCGAAACGCACGCTTCGAAGGTATAACCGCCGAGAACGACCGTCTGAGAATGAATGCATGTGTTGTATGAGATGCCTGTTTGGATGTTGTATCTGCCCGCGAACATTAGTCGTTGCCCCTCTTTTGCCTTGTCACCACCATGTGGGAACCCGGTATCCGGGAGCACCCCGCCATCCTTGCATGACACGCTCCCGTCACTTTTCCTTTTAAACCGGTATCTCCATGAGCTACCGGAACCGATATGGTGACGTGGCATCATTTTTGGATTCATCGCCGTGGCACCCTTTCTTTCCACCATGGTGACAAATGCTTCTTATTATGCTCAAGTCAAAATTTTCATAAATATTGCATAAAACTTGCAAGGTCATCTCCATCATGATAACAACATCAAGAATGTTTCAATTGTTGTTTGCTTAAATTACTAATGCATATGGGGATTTACCGGAATTGTTGTTGTTGTTTCTGGCCTCACTTAAAATGCCTAACTATGTATTCTACTCATGCTTCACCATATTGCCATGTTTAATAAAATTAATATTGTTGGGTACATAAACGAGAGAGAACTAAATAATTGATTTGGTGTTTCATTAATATGCAACTCGTTGCATATTGATCTCCACTTAATTTGTAGTATTGTTTGTGCTCTTTGCCATGCTATGCCTCTTTAAACCGGACTTGTATCATACTTGATTGTGCATCATGCTATGTTTATGTGATGGTTGTTTACTATGTTGCTTGCTTCTTTCCGGGTTGCTTCTCTCGTTAGCTTTGGTTTCATTCTGGAGTTGTGAGGATTCGTTCGACTTCGTCCATTTGTCTTCTTCATGGACTCGTTCTTCTTCCTTGCGAGATCTCAGACAAGATGACCATACCCTCGAAATCACTTCTATATTTGCTTGCTAGTTGCTCGCTCTATTTCTATGCCGCGATACCTACCACTTGCTATATCATGACTCCCATATTTCCATGACAAGCCTCTAAACCACCTTTCCCAACAAACCGTTGTTTGTCTATGTTACCGCTTTGCTCAGCCCCTCTTATAGCGTTGCTAGTTGCAGGTGAAGATGAAGTTTGTTCCATATTGGAACATGGTTATTGTTGGGATATCACAATATCTCTTATTTAATTAATGCATCTATATACTTGGTAAAGGGTGGAAGGCTCGGCCTTATGCCTGGTGTTTTGTTCCACTCTTGCCGCCCTAGTTTCCGTCATACCGGTGTTATGTTCCTTGATTTTGTGTTCCTTACGCGATTGGGTGTTATCGGAACCCCTTGATAGTTCATTTTGAATAAAACTCCTTCGGCAAGGCCCAACTTGGTTTTACATTTTCCTAACAACCTATCACCTTCCCTTGGGTTCTGCAGACTCAAGTTTATTTTAACCCCCCGGGGCCAGTGCTTGTCTAAGTGTTGGTCCGAACCTGTCAGCCGCCGGCGGCCACCAGGGGCAACTCTGGGCTGGCCTACCGGAAGTTTGGACAATCCGGTGTTGCCCTGAGAATGAGATATGTGCAGCTCCTATCAGGATGTCGGCACATCGGGTGGCTTTGCTGGTCTTGTTTTACCATTGTCGGAATGTCTTGTAACCGGGATTCCAAGTCTGATCGGGTCTTCCTGGGAGAAGGAATATCCTTTGTTGACCATGAGAGCTTGTGATGGGCTAAGTTGGGACACCCCTGCATGGTTATGAACTTTCGAAAGTCGTGCCCACGGTTATGGGCAGATGGGAATTTGTTAATATCCGGTTGTAGAGAACTCGAAACTTAACTTAATTAAAAAGAATCAACCGCGTGTGTAGCCGTGATGGTCTCTTTTCAGCGGAGTCCGAGAAGAGAACACGGTCTCGTGTTATGCTTGAACGTAAGTAGTTTCAAGATCACTTCTTGATCACTTCTAGTTTCTTGACCGTGCTTTGCTTCTCTTCTCGCTCTCTTTTGAGTAAGTTAGCCACCATATATGCTTAGTGCTTGCTGCAGCTCCAGCTCATTACCCTATCCTACCCATAAGCTTAAATAGTGTTGATCTCGCGGGTGTGAGATTGTTGTGTCCTCGTGACTCACAGATACTTCCAAAACAGATGCGGGTGCCGATGATGCCAGTGCAGGTGACGCAACTGAGCTCAAGTGGGAGCTCAATGAAGATCGTGTTCGTTGTGTTGTTTCGTTTCCAGTTGATCAGTAGTGGAGCCCAGTTGGCGCGATCGGGGATCTAGCATTTGGGGTTGTTTTTATTTATGTTGGTTCCGTAGTCGGACCTTGATTGTATTCTGGATGATGTATGATATTTATGTATTGTTTGAAGTGGCGATTGTAAGGGTTTAGGGTTTAGGGTTTAGGGAACTTGACACTTGACTTAATTAAAATGCATCAACCGCGTGTGTAGCCGTGATGGTCTCTTCTCGGTGGAGTCTGGGAAGTGAACACGGTTCTTGTGTTATGATTGTGCTTAAGTAGTTTCAGGATCACTTCTTGATCATTTCTAGCTTCACGACCGCTGCGTTGCTTCTCTTCTCGCTCTCATTTGCGTATGTTAGCCACCATATATGCTTAGTGCTTGCTGCAACTCCACCTCATTACCCTATCCTACCCATAAGCTTAAATAGTCTTGATCTCGCGGGTGTAAGATTGTTGAGTCCTCGTGATAACATATACTTCCAAACAGTTGTAGGTGCCGATGATACCAGTGCAGGTGGCGCAACCGAGCTCAAGTGGGAGCTCGATGAAGATCTTTGATCGTTGTTTTGTTTCTTTTCCGGTTGATCAGTAGTGAAGCCCAGTTGGGACGATCGGGATCAAGCATTTGGGGTTGTGTTCTTTTATTTTGGTTCCATAGTCAGACCTTTATTGTATTCTGGATGATGTATGTTTAACTTGTATTTGTGTGAAGTGGCGATTGTAAGCCAACTCTTTATCCCTTTCTTATTCAGTACATGGGATGTATAAAGATTACCCCTCTTTCGACATGCCTACCATGCGGTTATGCCTCTAAGTCGTGCTCCGACACGTGGGAGATATAGCCGCATCGTGGGTGTTACAAGTTGGTAATCAGAGCCATCCCCGACTTAGGAGTCCCCCTGCTTGATCGAATATTTGACATTGTTGAGTCTAGAAGAAAATGTTTTGAGTCTTAGGATTATATATATATGAGAGTAGGATTCTTTTTACTCCTCAGTCCCTTCGTCGCTCTGGTGAGGTCTCCCGACGTAGAGTTTTGACTCTTCTCTCCTCAAATTTCACGATTTTTTTAGGATTACGCAGTTATCTTGGAATCGTTCTAATGGTTTTGTGACGAGAACATTGTTCTTGGTGCCTCCTGACATTTAGGGGTTGTGGCAGTGTCCCGGGGAGTTGAGCTCCGAGGTGTTGTCGTCACAATTTTATCGTTGCAGTTCTGGAATACCTAAGTTCGCCGACATTGAAAATCTCCTTTATGCAGTGGTTGGTGAGATAACCTCGACGCCACCCAGTGTTGGGGCGGGAGTTCGAGAGTATTGCCATAACTCGTATAACGGATGCTTTTGGAAGGTTGAGGTAAATGATTTCCGAAGGTTTCTTGGTTATGTGTTGAAGGATGGATACAGCTGGATGTAGGATTTGCTAGTTTTGGGTGAGATATTATGCTTCCCCTGTATCCCCAACACCTGATTGCATAACAAGAAAGTTTCGGGAGTTTATAAGTGGGAATTCAAGTATCTCGTAGGATATCTTTCCAAAGGACACATGATAAGATATGGGATCTATCATATGTTTGTTTCCGGCTTATTTTCGAAGCCAATCCTTTGTTTTTCTTTTGAGTTGTGGTATTCAAGTTGCTTCGAAGTCAATTGTTGATTCCATTCCTTTCCTAAGCGGTGTTCTCATACTCATATGTGAATACCAATCCTTCATGATAATCGACATTGTCATGTCAATCCTTTTTAACCGGTTTGCTACTCTTCAAGTGGATCCGATCATTTTTGACATCCACAAGATCACTTCTCATTTTCCCCAACGTTGTTCGCTTCGTCTGTCCCCAAGTTGCCTTTGTTTTCCCATCCTCCCAACCCCTTTTCCTTCAAGGAATCAGATGTCTTAATCAAGTATCCATTTCATTAATGTGAAGTCTCTTCATTCTTATCAATCAATGTTCTTATCCGGTGATTCTCAAGAAGATACTAACGGAGCTTCAAGTTCATCATTCTTCGTTCTTGTTCTTGTCCGGTGGATTCAATTCAAGCTTTATTGATCATATCATTTCCTCATTTCAAATGCTTTCTTATGACTGGTGCACTTCTTAATTATTCACCTCTTGTTTTCCATTTGTTCCGTTGTGCTGAAGATATCTTGGAAGATTAGTGCTTCTATTCTTGATCAATCCAAGCTATTTTCGAGGTCTTACCTTATTCAAGCCATTTAAATGAACCGGGGCAATCTCTCTTCATATTCGTTCAAAGGTTTGTCTTTTGCGTGGGCCCTAACCCACAGGTCTTTTCCCAGGATCTTACTTGACTCTTCTTTCCTGGAGTTATCCTCAAATTCTTTTCAAAGTTTGATGTAAGAATGAAATATCATCAGTCATATGGCTTTCTCCAAGATCGGTCAAATTGTTTTCATCGTTGGCTCAACCTCTTTGCTTTTGATTCTCCTAGAGTGTCTAAACAATTCACGGTGGTGTTTCTCGTCGTCATTCTCGGGTTTGTGAAGACCGAAGAAGAGTTTTTCCTCCAAATCCTTACCCATTCTTCCAAAGATTCATGGTTCTATCTTGATGCCATCCTCTCATAATTATTTCTGATTGTGAGAATTCTTTTCACCCATCCGGAGCAATTCAGGGGTCTTTCCAGTTTGATTCTCCGCAGCCCATCATCTCAAAATTATTCATTCCAGCTTTCAGCTCTCGTTCTCCAAATCTTACCGGTGCATCGCTCAAGTATTCTCTAGTCATGTCATGATCTCTTCATTTCACTTGCATCTAAATTCTCTCAAGTATCTTCATTCATTTTCTAATTCTTCCCGGTGTTTCGTTATCTTTTCTTGGTTCTTTTTTTAAATCCTACCGATGGTTCGTTGAAGACCGTACCAAGATTACGCAAGATCTCTCCTTAATCCTTTTCAATGAGAATAAGTAGTATGCCAAATCCATGGAATGCCATCAATTTAATTTGATGAAGGATATGCATAACGTAATTCTTATTATTGTTTCATCCAAGTGATCTAGTTTCTTCTTTCCGGAGTTGTTCATCATGTCACATGTCTTGGTTTGAGATGTTTCATCTTTTCTTTCCGGAGTTCCAAGCTCTCATCATCACGAAAGCTCCATCCAATCATTGCAAGCACTACAAAAAATACACTTCCGTGATGATATGTGTTTGTCACAGTAGGTCGCGTTTTCTATCATGCATGTACATCCATGACAAATTTTTGACAGAATCAAGATAGTCATACCTATGATGTCGTAGAAGTGTTCCATGACATTGCCAAAATTATCATCACGGAAGTGTCCACTTCCATGACGATAAATCGCGGGTCACAGAAGTGCTTTCGTCAAGGGTGACCGACACGTGGCATCCACCGTAACGGAACGCCGTTAAGCTATCGGGTCGGATTTTGGATGTGTTAACCCATTAACAGCGACGACCAATGCCAATTTTCCACGTGTAAAATTATCATTGGCTGATGGATCCACGCGTCAGCTTCGCGTTGGCACATGTGTCACTATCCAACAGTCAAGATGGGCCTATGATATGTTGACACGTGGACCGGCCAAAAGTGGCCCACAAAGTTTAAATGGGCTGGCCCAACCGAAGGCCTATAAGATTTAGCGGACCATAATGGGCCGACCCAGCTAAAAGCCGACAAAATTTAGCAGACCATAATGGGCCAGCCCGGCTAAAGGCCCACACGATTTTGCAGACCATAATGGGCCGGCCGAGCTAAAGGCCCACAAGATTTTGTGGACCACAATGGGCTGGCCCACCTAAAGGCCCACAAGATTCTGTAGACCATAATGGGCCAGCCTAGCTAAAGGCCCAAAATTCTCTGTCAAATCGGCCCATCAGCAGCCTGTCCTAAACTTGTCATCAATGCGGCCCATGGTCATTTCTGGCCCGTTAACAGTCTGCTAAGTAATTGGGCCGAATTACGACCCGGTGTATTTCCGGCCTGTTAAAGGTCCGGCTTCATTTGGGCCCATTTACAAGCCATCAAAACTTTAGGCCCATAAACGACCGTGAAGGATTTGGATCATATTTGGCCATGTTTGACATTCGGCCTGTTAGAGGCCCACTATAGCTTTGGGCCACTTTCGGCCTGTTGTCATTTTCGGCCTGTTAACGCCAGACGTAAACCATGGGCCATATGTGGCCCAACATCATATCGGGACCATTAACAGCCCATATAAAAATGACGATAATCTAGCCCGACCGAAGTTCCGGCCTGTTAAAGGCCCGTGTATTAGGTCGGCGCATTTACGGCCTGTCCGAATTTCGGCCTGTCAAAGATCCACATCGTAAATGGGCCAGCATTTCGGCCCGCTAAGTCCAGTGGGTTATTTGGCACAATCAGGGCCCAATCTCACTTTCGGTCTATTAAAGGCCCATGTTTTTATGGGCTCGAGATATTTACACCTGTAAACGGCCTATTTTTACTGAGGGCCCAAATTATGTTTAGGCCTGTTAAAGGCCCACTATGGGCACATGCCTACCAGAAAAATATGAAAGCTTATGTCGATTTAGGCCCAGATATTTTTAGTGGGCTACATGCCAATTTTGGCCAGTAATCGTTTTTAGCCCAATTGGAATGGGCCCGAAGAATGTTGGCATGTTGGGCTCCTACGAAGCTTTCGGCCTAATACATTACTAAGATAAACCTACACTATACAAAAATAGCATCGTAATTACTGCAGCCTGAGGCATCATCATAAATGTTGTATCACACCAAAATAAATTCCAACCATACAACAAAAGGCCTGTTGGCATAAAGTTAACAGTCCTTCCAGATAAAAGAACCATCAGATGTATAGAAGCACAAATCATTTGACCCGAGTGATAATGTTTCAGGCTATAGAATCTGATGGAGCAGCACGATCTCCACCTTTTTCCACCATTGCTCTTGAACAACGAAGCGAATGTGTGATAGTCTGGTTTCAAAACCATTCATATCTTGACGACATTTCTCAACCACTATTCTTGTTTCCGAAACAATGTACATTAGGGATTGGACTTGTGTCTGGAGCACAGATATATCACTCTGTCTAGGATTTTGTTCAGTAGGCGATTTGGATGAGGTTACCATGACAACCAACCCAGAATTACGCAGGAAGGTGATTTTTGCATTGTTAGTGGAGAGATACTGACGCACTGCAGCAAGAGGTGACATTGTGCCTGTAGTAGCCTCGTCACCTTTAGGTGGTAGTGGGTGTTCAATCATTTGTTCCATAGCTTCCTGAAAGTTTGAACTTGTAGATTAGTGTACCAGATAAGTTACTAATGAGACAAAAACAAACAAAGTAGGTTAAACGTTCATACAAAACTTATTTTGGTGAACTACTGTAATACATTATCATGTATTTTAGTGCTAACTACATAATAAAATCACTTTCGGAACATATGTCCATGTAGCATGCCTACTGTATTGTCTATTTCCTCATATTCGTTGACATCTAAGGATAAAGAGACATGGTTTAAAGTAGGATGAACATAGTATGAGGTCATTCATATCATGGGCAAATAGATATAAAGCAAACAGGCTATTTTATCATTATGTGCACACGTGAACATAACAACTAGATTACAGATCAAGACCAAAAGAATATCGTTCATCTATTTTAAACCATGTAAGGTGAAATGATACATGAAGACAACTGTGAATAAAAGTGAACAGAGTAACTGACATTGGCTGCAAACCAAGTAGTTAAATGAACACATCACAGTACCAATCAGTTCAAGGCAGGAGGAGTAAGGACTTACAACAGCGGCTTGAAATGGTGTGCTCATGCCCGTCATCTTGCTGGTGTGGCAATCCTTGAAGATTTGCACTGCATTCGGTTCAGGTTCTTTTTGGTCCACACGGGCTTTCCTCTGTATTTGGAACAAGTCAATATAGATACGATAATATGGCACACAAAAAAGAAGGAAGTAGCAACTATTTACAAGAGCCTCGCAGTGTGCAATATAGCTACGAGATCATCTTGTCTGTTGGAGTTTCACTTTAGAACGGTTGGTTTTGTTCTTCAAACAGTTAGCCTAGAAGAAGATACACTTGTAAGGCACATACATAAATACAAGTTCAATATGTGGTCTGATCAAATACATATAGCCTACCTGATACTTTGGATCAGACCAGTGTTTAACGAGAGCTGTCCAGTCTTCATCTGTAATATATTCCACTCGAGATGTTTGGGCGATTTCATTGTTAGCCTTGCCTTCAAAGTGAGATTTTCTAAGGTGGTACCGATACTGTCGCAGAGCAGACTAAAAAACATGAGTGCATGTTTATTTAGTTGCATCATCTTTCGGATCCAACTTGAACCTCATCTATTGAAAAAAGAATGTGAGTCTTATTAGGAGGAAGCTAGAAAGTATGGGATAGAGAAAGACAATATTACTACTTGCGATGAATAACATTACTTACGGATAAATGGTCAAGGAAGGTGTTAAACTAGGTATTGTCTTTCTCATTCCTGTACTGGATCCACGTTTGGAGGATACGTGCATGACGCCTAACGGCAACGGCTGCCTCTGATACTAAGTTGGCTGACTCTGTAGCATCACGTGGACTTTTTAAACCTGCCTAAAAATGGATCTCCATTCTTCCTCCTTTAGATTTTGTTAATCTGTCAAGCATTATCCCTGATGTCTGTTTCCGCTTGCGCCGTAGTGCTAGTTCAACAATGAATATGGAAAGTGTTAGTGTACATCAAACTATGAGAGTACATATAAAGGAGCATGCAACTGCAACTTGACTCGGTCAGGTACTGTCTTGGTGTTGATGCTCATGAGGTTCATCTGATCTTGCCAAGTCCTGTTGTGTTAGCAGCGCTTCGGAAGTAGTGTTAGGTGTGAAGGCAGCTTGGGAACTGGCCAGTTCCGGAGCAAACGAACGAGTAACTGGTTGAGATGCTGGTACAGTTGAAGCGGATGCTGCAGATGGTGGAGCAGGTGATAATGTGTTTGTAGATTTAGCTAGTGGACTTGGACATTCTACTGCACTATAAGTACCAGCAGAATCTCGGCGGCAGAACCTTTTCCGTTTCACCCGACGAGTAACAACACTCCCTACTATATTATTTTCCTTGCTCTTTTTTGACTTTGCCATGTCAAGCTATACCCACAACACAAAAGAATAAAATCACTCTTCAGAACTCATTGATGCATGATACAGACAAGCAATACTTTGATGTAAGACAACCATATGAGGATGGAATATGTAAGAAAAACAGGACGACATGACATATTCACAGCTACGATGTGCAAACTAAGTAGAAGGATTTTCAAGAAAATAGAAGTAATGCAAGCTAGACACCATATGAAAGATGCAACTAGTATTACTCTGCCAAGTTAAAAGTGTCTTGTCATAAGTGGCAATTTGAAAAATTAGAAGCAGTACAATGTAGAAATCAATGCAAGATGCAACCACTATCAAACTGCCATGTTAAAAGTGTCCAATCATGAGTGACTGAGGCGGGATACACAACAGCAATACTTTGATGTAAGAACATGGTATGATAGATAGATGCAGTGTATTCTAGACACAGAAAGCCATGTCATATGCACATGTATAATGTATAAACTCAGCAGGTGCAATTTAATCAAAATAGAAGAAATACAGGCTAGACAACATATGCAACATGAAACCAATTATCACACTGTCAACTTAGAGCAAGCACCTGCGATGGTGGAGTACGGGAGATGAACTCATCATGTAAACTTGGGACTTCAACTTCATTAGCAGTAGTAGTGGCAAATCTAGAGAGTCTCTGTTTGCGTCGGTGCGGAGAACAACCAACATCCCCTAACCTACTCTTTTCCTTCCTATTTTCTGATATTGCCTAATGAAGTCAAAACCACAAGAAGATGAATAAAATTAGCTCTGCATAACTGGTTGATGCATGATACAGATGAACACTACTTTGATGTAAGGCAAGCGCAGGATAGGAGGATGGAACATATACAAAAAAAGACAGCGTTTCATATTCACACCTACGATAGGAGGATGGAATATGTATGAAAAAATAGTAAGCGGAAGGCATTTCAACAAAATTAGATGAAATGAAAGCTAGGCACCATATGAACATGCAACCAATATCACTCTATTAGGTAAAAAGTGTCTCATCGTAACTGCCATTTCAAGAAATTAGAAGCAGTACAAGCTAGAAGACAATGCAAGATGCAACCAACATCACAGTCCCAAGTTAAATGTGTCTTATGGGTAAGTGATCATTGCAGGTATAAGTTGTAAGCTACGCAGATGCAATTCAACATAATTAGAAGCAATACAAACTAGACATCATACGGAAAACGCAACGACGTAAAACAGTTCCAAGTAAGAGCAAGCACCTGTGATGGTGGAGTAGGGGAGATGTGCTCATCATGTACACGTATGTTCTAGAAACAGGAACACGTGTCATATTCATAGGCATTATGTGTAAAGTGAGCAAATGCAATTCAAGCTAGAAGCAATCCAAGCTAGACATCATATGCAACATGCAACCACATATAATAGTATCAAGTTAGAGCAAGCACCTGTGATGGTGGAGTAGGGGAGATGTGCTCATCATCTACACAGCTACGTTGACTGTCCAACTTGTGTTGTATTGCGAATCTTGTTGGGAGGATGGCGGAGTAGAATCTGTAGAGACCCCATGTTTGAGTTGCTCCGAAGGACCACCATCATCCACTGCCGGTCTAATTTCTTTCAGCTGTAATGATTTTGCATTGTGAAGTCAAACCGCTAAGAAAAAGGAATAAAATTCACTCTTCAGAAGTCATTCATGCATGATACTGACGAACACTACTCGGATGAAAGGAAAACACATGATGCGAGGATGGAATATGTATGAAAAACGGGATGATGTGACATATTCACACCTATGATGTGGTAACTAAGCAGAAGGCATTTCAACAAATTAGAAGCACTACAAGCTAGACACCATGTGAAAGATGCAACCAATATCACTCTGCCAAGTTCAAACTGTATGGCGTTTCAACAAATTAGAAGCTGCACATGCTAGAAATCATATGCAAGCCACAACCAATATCAGAGTGGCGACTTAAAGGTGCCTTATCATAAGTGACTGATGCGGGATATGCAAGAATAGTAGTCTGATGTAGAAACAGGAACACATGTCATATTCACATGCATTATGTGTAAAGTAAGCAGATGCAATTCAACAAAGTTAGAATCAATACAATCTAGAAATCATACGCAACATGCAACCACATATAATAGTGCCAAGTTAGAGCAAGCACCTGTGACGGTGGAGTAGGGGAGATGTGCTCATCATCTACACGCCTACGTTGACTGTCTAGCCTTGCGTTGTCTTCCGAATCTTGTTGGGAGGATGGCGGAGTAGAATCTGTAGAGAACCTCCATTTCAGTTGCTCAGAAGGACCACCATCATCCAATGCCTTGCCAATTTCCTTAAGCTTTATTGATTTTGCATTGTGAGGTCATACCGACAAGAAAAAGGAATATCATTCGCTCTTCAGAACTCATTCATGCATGATACTGACGAACATTACTCTGATGAAAGGCAAAGTAATGATACAAGGATGGAATATGTACGAGAAAATGGACGGCTTGACAAATTCACACCTATGATGTGGTAACTAAGCAGAAGGCACTTAAACAAATTAGAAACACTGCAAGACACCATATGGAAGGTGCAATCAATATCACTCTGCCAAGTTAAAACTGTCTCGTCATAGGTGGCATTCATCAAACTAGAAGCAATACATGCTAGAAATCATATTCAAGACACAAACCAATATCACACTGCCAACTTAAAGGTGTCCCATCATAAGTGACTGATGCAGGATACACAAGAGTAGTTTCATGTAAGAACACGGTGTGTTAGACAGATATAGTATGTACCAAAAACAGGAAAGCGTGTCATATTCACATGTATCATGTGTAAACTAAGAAGATGCAGTTTAGACTAATTAGGAGCAATACGAGCTAGACACCATAAGCAACATGCAACCAGATATCACACTGCCAAGTTAGAGCAAGCACCTTAGATGGTGGAGTAGGGGAGCGCAGACTTGGACCTTGTAATGCACTGTGAGTACAAGGAGAATCGGTACAGATGCTCCATTTACGTTGCTTCAGAGGACCACCATCATCGCCTTCCTTACTCTTTTCCTTCCTCTTTCTTGATTTTGCCTTGTCAAGTCAAACCCACAAGAAAAAGGAATAAAATTTGCTCTTCAGAACTCATTGGTGCATGATACTGACGAACACTACTTTCATGTAAGGCAGCCGCATGATAGGAGGATGGAATATGTATGAAAAATAGGACGGCGTGACATATTGACATGTATGATGTATAAAGTGTAAACTAAGCACAAGGTGCTTGAATTTGTTAGAATCGATGCAAGCTAGAAACCATATGAAAGATGAAACCGATATCACTCTGCCAATTAAAAGGTTGCCCTAACAAATGTATTTGACCAAATTAGAAGCAATACATGGCAACAGGCTAGAAATAATATGCAATATGCAACGAATAAAGGTGACTCATCATAAGTGTGGTGTGTACCAAAAATAGGAAGGCATGACATATTCACAGGTATAGTGTGTAAACTAAGCAGATGCGATTTACCCTAATTAGAAGCATTACAAGCTAGCCACCGTATGCAACATGCAACCACATACCACACTGCGAAGTTAGAGCAAGCAGTTGTGCAGTCTTCAGGTACAGAGCTACGTTTAATATCTTCATTTAGGCTTGCTGTTTCTTGAGGATCATGTGGAGAGGATGAAATTGCATTCTTTATAAGAGTATTGCGTCTCATAGTAACCCACGCGCGTGACTGTCTCATCATAAGCGATAGACCCAGGATACACAAGAACAGTAGTATTGTGTAAGAACATGGTTAATAGAAAGACGTAGTATGTACCAAAAACAGGAAGGCATGTCATATTCACAGGTATAATGTGTTAACTAAGCAGATGCAATTTACCCTAATTAGAAGCATTACAAGGTAGACACCATATGCAACATGCAACCACATATCACACTGCCAAGTAAGAGCAAGCACCTGCGATGGTGGTGTGGGGAAATGCAGTGATCAACTAGAGAGCTACGTTGACTATCTTCATTTAGCCTTGCTGTTTCTTGAGAATCATGTGGGGAGGATGACACTGCACTCTTTAAACGAGTAGGGTGTCTCACAGTAACCCACTCGGGTGACTGTCTCATCATAAGTGATTGACGAGGGATACAAAAGAGCATTAGTTTGATGTATGAACATGGTTACCAGACATATGTAGTATGTATCAAAAACATGAAGGCATGTCATTATTAAAGGTATAATGTGTAAAGTAAGCAATTGCAATTTAACCAAATTGGAAGCAATACAAGCTAGACACCATATGCAACATGCAACCACATTTGACAGCGTGAAGTTAAAGCAAGCACCTGGGATGGTTGTGTGTGGCAATTGAGATCATCAACTGTAGAGCTACATTTACTGTCTCCAACTATTGACACTGCGCCCATTAGAGCGCTGAAACGCTTAGTGCTTATCTTCGAATTACACTAGAGCGACTTCTGTCTTTTCTTTTCTGCATTCATCAACACTGCGTCAGAGTCTGAAATACCCATGCATAAAAAAACAATAGTGTGAGTATGGGTGAAGTGTGTGCACAATTAGTACATTGTAAAGGTAGCAGATAGCAGGTCGGTGAGAAATAAATGACGGGTGACATATGATAGCTCTACAACATGCATGGCACACTAAATTACTACAGGATTCTATGAAAATAACAGTCGACTGAAAGCAAATAGGTCAGTCAATTTTTTCTGCACCATTCGATTTACAAAGAACGGGCAGATCGCCTTCAATCTACCTCCAGCCAGTCAGTGTTGACGATCTTCCTCGAAACGCCAGCGACCACCAGCCCAGTATTCCTCCCCTGCCGGCGCCCTCCCCTCGACCTCACCGCACCGCCGTGCTTGGCACCGCCCCCCCCCCGGCCATCCATTCAAGCCCTATCGACCTCCAGATCGGGCGCAAGTAGCTCCTGCGCCCCACACCCCTATGATAGACACCGATGCGCCGCTTCCACGGGGAACAGGCGGATTAGGTGCTCCGCACGCCTAAGTGGGTGCTGCTTCTTTTAATTGTGGTTCGACTGACCCTGAATTGAAATCCAGGCAGGCTACTAACCTCTAGCAATGGTGAAACAGTAAAAGGGAGGAAACCTTCTGCATTTAGTATCACGAAGAAGATGCAGTAAGAAGTGCTCAACTAGTTTCTTTCGTGGGATGAATACGGTGTGAGCGGAGACGTAAGATTTGCACGAATAAGGGAAGAGGAGTTCCTCTTTCTGCTGGTAGTGTTGTGTCCTCCTTCTGTTTTTCTGACGATCTTCTTGTTGTTTGCCAGAAACCAGAAGTTGTGGAGGACGGTGCAGCCTTGGATGAACCCATGGCCAAGTTGTTGTGTGTGGTGCGGTGGCCGTCTGTCGGCGACGGGGAAGCAGATTCGAGGCGGCGAACGACGACGTAGCGGGAACAGCTCCGGTGCGGTGGACGGTTGTGACAGTGGGGCCGCAACAGTGAGGCGCAGGACGGCATGGTCGGAGTGGTGTTGGTACGGCGCACCTCGGTGTTGGGGTCGTGGAGGCAGCTCTGCCTCGGCTTCAGCTGCTAAGTCCTTGAGGGCGTTGCGGTTGCGGTTGCATTGGACGACGACGTCGGGGTACCGGCTCCGGCGTGATGGAGGAGGGCGGCGGTGGATTGGCCGCTATGGGGTGGAGGACGGAGGAGGCTGGGGTTTCGCGGCTGGTGGAGAGGGCGTTTTCGTGCCCACGGAGTATGAATGGGGTAACGGAGGGAGGTGGGGAACTAAGGGAGAATAATGCTTCGGTTTGAGACGCGCTTGTTTGAAATTTGGGGAAAGTTACAAACTTTGCCCCCATCTAAAATTTCGGACATATTGCGGGTTGGGGGTAGGACAGTCATGTCAGGTGTCCCAAATGTGGGCGGGATATATTTCAGCCGAGCGCATGGGTAGGCGCCCATGGCGTATGAATGCTTCTCGGAGGCGGTTGAGACTGGCGCCTTGGTGAAGATACAAACCTACCCCGGTTTAGACCTTTGGACATCGGGCCGATAGGCTACATGGGCCAGAGTCAGGACAGTAATTTCCTACCACCAAAACATTAGTCTCGCGCGGTTTCGGGTGACCAAAGTCCTATTTGGCGCTTCATTCAATATTTGGGAGCAGAAGCATTAACGTTTTAGGTTCTCTTGAATTGAACTTTCAGGATTTGTCAAACTTCACAAATCTTTACTCTTGAAAATCCTAAAGCTAAGATTATTTTGGAATGGAGGGGGTACATTTGAATATACATTGTACATGAGTATATATTAAAAAATATGCAACTTACCTCAGTTCATGCATGGTTCCAGATATAATCTACTTGGTTGCAAAGAAAAAAGTTAGATATGTGTATGAATATATATAACATGTTCAAACTCACAACAAAGATTGATGCCCCCTTTTACATCTGATTTACAAATACCATTATCTCGGGTTCAAATAGATGAATGCACTTCCTATGTATTCGAATCTTCGAAACCCCCTTTATGTTGAATTCGACATGTATTCTATTTCGTAGCTAGCAATTTGGAATGTATCCATGCAAGTGACAAATGTATGAAGTGCTTCACACTAACAACATGGAGTGCACTAATTAATGTTTATATATGAATTGCAAAAGCATCCATTGCCTGTATTTCAAACCGCTCTCACTCTATGGATCGATAATATGAAATAAACACATGCACATGCTAGAATTCAATAGAGTATGGCTGTCTGATAGACCGATTTTCGTCCATACGCAATTTGCAAAATTCATGATCTCATCCAAAAATAATAATGCCATTTATATTTTAATTTAATGCGTAGAACAGCCTTTTACACGTAGATGCACTATGCCTTGCCCCGTTCTCACAAATGTGTTATATATCTCTCTATCTAATGCATAAGTGCACACACTTTATATGCATCAGCATTTCTCTTTCACACATGCTCACAATCTCTCTCAGGGTGTTAGGTGTCTCACGCACGTGCTCTCTCTGTTTCTCTCTCTCTTTCTGACTACTATGTACCACTCTTTTCACTAATCTCAGTTGGAAAACACTATTTCTCTCACATGCATATATACACATGCATGGTCTCTACTAGGCCCTCTATACGCACATATATGTGCCTACATGTCTCCTGCACGCACATTATCTTTAGGCCTCTCTCGCACACATTGCCCCCCCGACACACCTCTCACTTAGTAGTTGGCAGATATGATTTCATCATATCATTTAGTAGGATATCCCTAGCTGTTAGGCTGGATGGTAATACGAGGCAAAGTTTTACCCTAGTTTGGATCGGACCCTTGCAGTTGAAGAAAGAGCCTACTCTGGGTACTGTATATTAGTGATAGGGGTGTGTACAAAGTACACGGGGATACCAGGCATTGTGCATGTGTGTATACTATCGACGAACTAGCCCCCAAGCTTGTATAACATACTAAGGGCCTAGGGTTACAAATCATATATAGTCGGCTTATCACCAGTGGGGATAGAGTCCTCCATGACTCTGGTAGCTTCGTGTTGTACGCTGAGTCCTCCACATGGGTCTTTGTATAACACATCTTGGTCCAACCTATATGTGGCGCAGGATGGAACCGACCCATGAGTCTTCATGTTGACCCACCACAACTAGAAATGATGTGACCCACCACACACGCAATCGGCCACTAAGAAAATAAGCATATACAATAGTACAACGGTATCTAGCTCACGATACATCTCCATATTTTGTTGATGACACTAACGGACTTTGCATTTGATGCGTGCTCCGTATTTTGTTGACGACACTTACGGTCATTGTATTTGAAGCGAAAGCACGATATGGTCACTGGACTTCAGAATAAGCTCATCACGGTCACCACATACATTTTGTCGTGCTAACCAACATGTGGTTGGATGGTTAGAGGACAGTGGTTTCTCGAGCCCACCAAGGTTAAAGTCCCGGTGCTCGCATTTATCTTGTGTTAATTTCAGTATTTTCCGGCGATGTACGTTCAGAGGGAGGAGACGTTCCACTCGACTACGAGGGATCTATGGTGACTTCGTAAAATCTCAAGATCATATATGCTGGCCGACTCTCTCAAAGGTGCTCATAGTTGTACGGTTCGTGTGTGTGCACTTATAGCGGTGCGTGCTTGCGCGTATATATGAGCCCTTGCATCTATACCGTGTTAAACAAATACATATCATGATTATACAGTCACTGGCTCACCCATACAACTCTGTATTTTGCTGATGACACAATCAATTGACCAGTCAAAAGTTCCACGCGGCACAACTAGTGTTGCACCATCGGGGCGCGTAACCGTGGGGCCCACCTGTCAGCCCGTATATGAAAGAAAGAAATGGTGGTTTGAGTCCGTACTGTGTTAATAAAATAGGAGTACATTTTAGGGTGATCATACGGTCACTGGCTCACCATACAGCTCCGTAATTTGTTGATTACACGATCAATTGACCAGTCAAACGGTCCACATTCAGCAGCGCACATTACCATAGGGCCCACCCGTTAGCATGTATATGAAGGACAAAAATGGTAATAAATTAGTGGTCGGTGGGTATTCAAAGTCGTGAGACCTCTGGTTGGCAGTCACCGGCGGTTGGGGGGCATTCATTGGGCGGTGGGGTGTGGATCCCCGGAGAAAAAGCTCGGCGGGGGGGGGGGGTCTAGAGGGATGGCCGGTGCGGCGGCGGACCGGCGGTGGGGAGTTGTTTCGGGGAGGGCGGGCCGGCCGCGGGCGGCGGGGGCTGGCGGTTCGGCCGGTGGTGGCTGGCGGCTCAACGGGGGTGGAGTTTGATGATAAACTGGAGGCCCTTGATTTCATATCCAACGGCTGGAAAATCTAATGACCAGAGATGAAAAAGTCAGTCGACTGACATGTAGCCTCACCCCGCACGTACACATGCACGCTCGCAAGACACGCACGCATGTAGGCGTGCAACACTGACACGTACACACGCACGCATGCTGGCGTGCAACACTGACATGTACACATGCACTCACGAACACACGCACGTACGCACCCATGCATGCAACACTGAAACGTACCCTTGCACGCATGCAACACTCGCACGCCTGCATGCACACAGCGCACGACGCAAGACACACGCTCAACCTATACGTGCATGCACCCTTTGTTAAGGACATGGATTGTTACGGGTATTAATCAATCTTATCTGTGATAAGCAGAACATTGATGTTTGCAGCGGTCTTTATGAATCACAATGTGTCGAACGGGCTATCAACATAGTAGGCTTATCTACATGAAAAAGAGGACGTCACACTCAATGAACAATCATCGGTTTATGAAATGCCCGCTTCTGACCGCCCTGGCCCACCAAAGGTTCCTCTGTTGTGCGCTGCCTGCGTTGGGTCACTGACATGCAGGCCATGCACCCAAAGAGCCCACACGTCATTGGAAGAACGGTGAGGCACGCCCGGGTGAGCACGCCTCCGTGCCGCATTCAAACGCCTCCATGAAACCCATGTGTGTGGAAGCCGAGAAACCCACTCTGGACACACATCCGTTCATGACCGGGCTGGCGTTAAATGCAACACCGGCTGAGCTCCTCCCGCCCGCCAAGAATCTCCTATTTAAACGAGGCCAAACGCCGGCCAAGAATCGCACACCTCCGCCGCTCCCCTATCTCCTCCACCAGTTTGTCCACTCTTATAATGGATTACGAAGATGTCACATCCTAGTTAGTCATGCATTAGAGTGTTGCATCATGTTTACTCTTCATCAGAAACTTGAAATGGGGATCTGTGAAACCCTCAGAATCATTTTGAAAATGACCCAAATAAAAATTTCTCCAAAAGGGTCCAAGAAAATGCTCATGTTGCTCTCTGAAAATATTGGGCAGAGATAAAAATCAAACCAATATTTTTAGTGGCTCATGGACATCTATTTTGGGCATTTGGAATTAATGCATAAATAGTTGCATTGGAAATATATTAATTATATATATTAATATATGCCCAAATATTATGCCAATTATAAAAGAGCTCTGGAATAATATATATAGCTCCTGCAAAAATTGGCATAAGTTAAATAAATGATTTAATATATTATTTAAATCAAAACAAATGTCAGAAATTAAAAAAAACAGAAATTTATAACAGGAGGAGCTTACCTGGGCTCCTCCACTGTGCGGCCCAGCCAGCTGGCTGGCCCAGCCAGCAGCCGGCCCAGCCCACCTCCCTCCTCTGTCGTCTTCGTCCCGACAGAGGGAGGGGAGTGTGGCCGGCGCGCGCGCGCGCCACCGCGCCACGCCACCTGCTCGCCTGCTTGCCTGCCCTCCCCTCCTCGCTCGATGCCCTGGACGACGCCACGCCTCTCCCCCTGCTCTCTCTCACTCTCCCCCGGCTCTCCCTCCTCCCCTCGCTCTCTCTCTCACACGGCCGAAACACCACCGTCGCCGCCGTTCGCCGTAGCAGCCATCTCCGGCCACCCCTCGCTCCCCCGACTAGCTCAGAAGCTCCGCCACAACCCCTCTTTCCTCCCACCGCTCCACAGCTCCCCGGAAGCCCTGCATCGCCGCCACGTCGCCGTTTCCCTCTTCGGACCTCCGACCATCCGTCCGCCGTCGAATTCGTCGTCTCCAAACGCGTCCCCGAGCCCGCTTCGGACGGCCCACTGCAACCGCGGTGAGCTTACGCCACCGTTTCCCCCTCTTCTCCCCCTTGTTCCCCCCACCGTAGCCTCCTCCCCACGCACGGCCGAACCTCCGGCTGTCGCCGAGCTCTGCCGTCGACGAGGGCTCCGGTGGGACCATTTGGTCACCCCGGCGAGTCCAACGAGTCGCAAGACCCCGTAGAGCATCCCTAGCGCCTCCGCTTCGCTCGACTTTCGAGCTCCAAACCCCGTTCCCGTGCACGACCGAACCCCGGCGGCCGCAGCCGAGCTCGCCGCCGTCGACTCCGGCCACCCCGACCCCAACGGACTCCGCCAAGAGCTGCGGGTTGTCCTCAGCTCCACTCCGGTGGTCTCCGCGGTCCGTTTGGTGGCCGAAATGACCAAAACCACTTCCGCCGCCGCGTCGGGCTCGCCGGCGACTAAACGCCGGCAGCCGACATTGACTTTGACCACGGGTGGGCCCTGGTTGACTCCCCTGAGTCAATGACAGGTGGGGCCCAGCCCTGTTAATTAAACAGGATTAGTTTTAATTAACTTTTAATTAAATTAATCACCCTGACATGCGGGACCCACTGTCAGGTTTGACCCAGACCTGTTCCGTTGACCTGCTGACGTCACACTGACGTCAGGCTGACGCAGTAATTGATTTTCTGGATTTAAATTAAATCAGGAAATTCCAGAATATTATTTAAACTTCAAAAATTCATAACTTTTATTCTGTAACTCCAAATTGGACAAATTATATATGAAAAATGATCAGAAAAATCCAATCTATCCATCTGTACTATTTTCATGCATGATCAAACAAGTTAAATTGATGTTTTAAGCAGAATAAGGAAAAGCACTTAAAGAGGCCATGTTTGAGTTTGAAATTTGAATCTTTGATTCAAATTTGTTCAAACCCTTCTGGTTTTAGTTGCATTAGCCCAACACACTCATATTGCCATGTTTCATGCATGCATCATATTGTTGCACATTGTTTGGTGATGCTTGTGTATCGATGTCCTCTGCGACAGGTTCTGTCTCCGAGGAGTACCGTGATTACCCTAACGAAGAATCATATCCGAGCATCGAACCATCAGGCAAGCAACCAACCATTTGATCATATCGATACAATCCCATGTTCTCGCTCCTGCTCTCTTTTACTGCATTAAGACAACGCGTTTCAAACTGCTGTGTGCTACGGTAGTTGAACCCATTTCCTCTGCATGACCTGTCATTGCCACAGTAACTAGATGAAACCCACTAGCATGTGTAGGAGTTGATTGAGCCATATGTATGTGTTGTTCCTACCTTGCTATGCCTGCTATGCTTAGAGTCGTGTCAGGTCTGGTTCATCTGGGTGATGGGCTAGAGTGAAATGATTATGTCGGTAATGAGAGTGGTGTGGTGAACACGATTTGGTAAAGGTATCGATGAGAGGCCATGTAGGAGTACATGGTGGGTTGTTTCATTGAAGCCGACCTTAAGCACTGAGATCTGTATGTGTGATTTAAGATACAGCTACTACCATGCATTGGGCCCTGAAATATGACCCCGCTCGACTTCTTATTCACCCTAGCTCTCTGTCCAGGAGTTGCAAGTAGTTTCTGGTGTTTGTAGCTACTGGAGGCCGTGGACAGCGCTGACCGTAGGGGTGGGCTGTGATGCGGTAGGTACGTGGCCGGGTGTACCGAATACCCGTTAGGTATCTCGGGAACCCTGTTCACATCGTTCGGGGCCGTATGGGAAACCTCGGCCGGACTCCCTGCGGATGGAACCTGAATAGGCGATAAACCTGGACTAGAGGCTTAAGTGTTTAGGTAGGTCGTGGTCTACACCCACGTCGGCTTTCGCTTGAAGTCTGCCGAGCACATGTCGTGTGCAGACGCTAAGTGGTGGAAACATGTATGAAGAAGTACACCCCTGCAGGGTTATCATAATCTATTCGAATAGCCGCGTCCGCGGTAAAGGACTACTTGGTTGCCTATACAGTTCATAGACAAGTAAATGGAAACTTCTAAAAGCCTCAAGATAAGTGTGAGTGCCGAGGATGGCTCTTCCGTAGGAAGACGGAGGTGGATCCTCGGTAGGGTATTGAAGTGGTGAGTAGTGGACTCGTGTGCGCAAAACATTTCAAGTTGGGGTATCGTAGGATAGCCTAGCCAAGAGTCAAAGCTGGCTTGCTGCAATAACTCCACCAACCCTTCTTGATACTATGCATGTATGTAGGGTCTGATGTAAGTCTTGCTGAGTACCTTTGTACTCATGTTGCTATAATCTACATTTTTACAGAAGACGCTGCAACCCCTTCTGATGGGTTCTATGTAGACGTTGACATCAACGAGTAGGCTAAAGACCCAGGTGGTGACCCTGAGCTTGTGATGGACCACGTAGTATAGCTAGGCTTTCCAAGCCTCTTTTATTTTACTAGTTGTCTGTACCCAGACAATGTACTTCCGCTGCTGGCTTGTATGACTGTATGACTTGTATGTTGGGTCGTGAGACCCGTACCTTTGTGAATGTTATGTATGGCTCCCTGAGCCTTAAATAAAGTACTTGTGTCATAGAGTCATGTTGTGATGCTTCGTTGTATTTGCACATATCGAGCATATTGTGTGTATGATTGAAATGCTTGGTATGTGTGGGATCTGACTATCTAGTTGTTTATCTTTAGTAGCCTCTCTTACCGGGAAATGTCTCCTAGTGTTACCGCTGAGCCATGGTAGCCTGCTACTGCTCTGGAACACTTAGGCTGGCCGGCATGTGTCCTTCTTCGTTCCTGTGTCTGTCCCTTCGGGGAAATGTCACGCTTTGAGTACCGGAGTCCTGTTAGCCCGCTGCAGCCCGGTTTACCGGAGTCCTGCTAGCCCAGTGCTACAGCCCGGACCCACTTGCTGATGACCGACACGTTCGAAGCTGGGTCATGGATGCCTGTCCCTGTAAGTCTGTGCCACTTTGGGTTTACGACTAGCCATGTCAGCCCGGGCTCCTTATCATATGGATGCTAGCGACACTATCATATACGTGAGCCAAAAGGCGCAAACGGTCCCGGGAAAAGGTAAGACGACACCCGTGGGGATACCGTGCGTGAGGCCGCAAAGTGATATGAGGTGTTACCAGCTAGATCGATGTGACATCGAGTCGGGGTCCTGACAGCGTTGGCATCAGAGCCGGACTGCCTGTAGGTTCTCCAAGCCAAACTGGTCGATGTTGAGTCTAGAAATTCTTTAGTTATATGTAGGGGAATTGTTTGTGGGATGGAACGTAAGGCTCTTTTTACTCCTTATACCTTATGACTTTCTGATCTGAGTCAGTCCATTCTTCCACCGGGGGTTAAGGAATTAGGATCTGTTCTCTCTATCAGGATCACGTGTTACTAATCAGTAGTACCTTATAAGTTTGATGGATACAAGCCTAGTTCAGTTCTACTACCACATTATGTTGTTAGAATGGTTTCAGAACTTTGATGTGATGATGTTGAGTATGTACGAAATCCTTTGTCAAATGTCTCAATATCCTTTTTGAGCATTTACAGCTGTTATGCTGCCGAAATTTTGCTAGAAATTCTAATGCCCTTGCATTATGATTGTGCTTTCAGATGGCCACTCGCGACCTCAATCAAGTGGTTCGCCTGACTCGATGCCTAGATGTACCCGGCCATACTGCCAAGTTGGTCAGGGTAATGACTGAGGCTGGATACCGCTGGTATCCTGAGTACACGGTCGAAGAGCAATTCCGAGACTTTAATCAAAGCCAGTATCTCTGCACTGTCAGGATATTTCCATCTTATCCTGGATCCACCGAGCCTCTTCACTGCTCCTATGGACTCGGGGTTACTATTGAGATGGCTGTGCAGGACGCCGCCTACTCTATGATGACCATTATGCGAGTCAGATCTGGTTTATTTCGGGACTCTGATTTCCGGTATATGCCAGGATCACTTCCGGGAGCACAAGGATATCTCCAGGCTATCTATGCTGACTCCACTCAGGAGGATTCACGGACTCGCACCACTGCTGAGATGCTCGAGGATAAGGACCGTGAAAATCGGGCCTTGAGGTTAGAGCTCTTCAATACCCGTGCTGACCACTGGGCCACTTTGACTCGGTTCGCACCGGCGGTGCAAGCTGGATATTCAGATATGCGCGATCTCTATCCTGTGAGATCTGCTCTGCCAGACGTGATGGTTTGGCGTGATGTAGGAGGCATCACCCCACCTCGCGGTCCCCGCAGGCCACCGTTTGTTGGTCCAAGGCCTCATCCTAGCCCCTATGGTCCACAAGCTCCGCGAGACCGTCTGTTTCCGGATGATCATGTTGAGCTTCCAGGCTATGGAGGTGACTTCTACGAGGACTACTACGGATCGGTCTGAGTTAGTGATAGTATCACTAGTTCGCACTAGCTGTGTCATCTATCGTCCCGCGTGACTCGTGGGATATGACCTAGTTTGTACTCCTTCCGGAGGTGTAGAAAAATAATGTATAGGAGCTTGGAATGCCTCCGATGAGATGTAATCCTTTTCTCACCGTAATAGTACTTTGTTTGGTCTTGTACTAAACCTTGTATGGTGTGTATGACGATGGAATAAAAGAAGCAGTTTCTGTATTTACCATGTCATACGGATGATCATCTTACATTCCGAATTATTCCTTACATTCTGTATCCTATGTCGGAATTTTATCGTTCTGACTAAATCATTGTCTTGTTACCTAGGATGGTCAACACGCGCGCTAACCCTGCTTCTCAAGAGCAGGCCGAAGGCAGTGAGGGCAGGAATGAAAATCTGCCTCATCCTCCTTCACTAGCCGAGGTTATGATGGAAGCTGAGAGAAACAAGCGGGAGACAAACCGTTTGTTGGAGCGTATTGAACAGAATACAGCACACCATCAGAGGGCTAACGTGGTGTCACTCAGTGATTTTATCAAATTGCATCCACCCACGTTCCACCACTCCGTCGAGCCTCTCGACGCTGATGACTGGCTTCGCAGTATCTCTCACAAGCTGCGTTCCGCGCTAGTGGCTGAGGCTGACAAGGTCACCTTTGCTGCATATCATCTTGAAGGCCCCGCCAGTCTATGGTGGGAGAACTATGGAGCTATGCGCCCAGCGGGCCATGTCACTACTTGGGCTGAATTCAGCGAGGCTTTCCGTGAACATCACATTCCGGAGGGTCTCATGGACCGTAAACGTGAGGAATTTTGCAGTTTCACTCAGGGCCGACTTTCTGTGGATGTCTACAGCAGGGAGTTTGGTAATCTCGCACGATATGCCACTGAGGAAGTTTCTACCGATGCCAAGAAGCAAGCAAGGTTCCGTAAGGGCCTTAGTCCTGAGCTTCGCCGCGACCTCCGTCTGCATGAGTGCACATCTTTTTCGAAACTTGTCAACAAAGCCATCAGTGCTGAAACTGGTCAGACTGACTATGACGCAACACGCAAGCATGGCCGTGACATGGGTTCCTCATCCGGTGCTGGTCCTCAGAAGCGCCGCGTGTGGGTACCCAACACCGCCCTGCCACCCAGGTTCACACCGAGGCCATCTTTCCAGGCGCCTCGCCCTGTTCAACAGTCTGCACCGGCCAAGCCCTATGGGGGTCCAACCAACAATGCTCCTCCGCGTACCAGTTCCGTGACCTGTTTCAAGTGTGGGGAATCTGGTCACTATATGCGTGAGTGTCCCCAGACCAACCCCAATCAATCTGCTAAAGCTGTTGGCCGTGGCAAGCCGACAGGGAAAGTGTTCCACGCCAAGCCGGTCACCGCTTCACGTGGCCATGTCAACTGTATCTCTGCCGAAGAAGCTCAAGAGGATCCCAACATCGTTCTCGGTACGCTTCTTGTTAATTGCCACCCGGCATCTGTTCTTTTCGATACAGGAGCCTCTCATTCTTTTATATCCGAAAATTATGCTCGTTTGCATAACGTTGCATTCTGTGACATGCCATCCACTATGGAAATTTCTACTCCTGGTTCTAGATGGCAGACCTCTAGGGTAAGTTATGGAAATGAAATCCAAGTCGACAGACTTGTTTTCCTTGCATCTTTGATAGCCCTTAAATCTTCAGATATTAATATCATTTTGGGTATGGACTGGATGTCAGCTCATCAAGCCAAAATTGATTGCTTCTCTAGGACTGTTCAACTCACCCATCCTTCGGGGAAGATAGTTAATGTCTTGACCCGAATAGCCAAGCGACAATTATATTCTCTTAACGCCAGCCCTTTGCCAGACCTCGAGGACGTTCCGGTAGTCCGTGACTTTCCGGATGTCTTCCCAGAGGAACTGCCAGGTGTTCCACCTGACAGGGATGTTGAATTCGTAATAGATCTCATTCCAGGAACCGTTCCGATTGCTAGAAGACCCTATAAGATGGCACCCCTAGAACTAGCCGAGCTTAAGAAACAACTCGATGAGTCCTTGAAAAAGGGTTTCATCCGCCCTAGTTCATCTCCGTGGGCTTGCCCCGTCCTATTCGTCAAGAAGAAGGATGGTACGGACCGGATGGTTGTAGATTACCGACCTGTCAATTTGGTCACAATCAAAAACAAATATCCGCTTCCCAGGATCAACGACCTGTATGATCAGCTCGCTGGATCCTCAGTCTTCTCCAAGATGGATTTGAGGTTGGGCTACCATCAAATCAAAATCAGAAACGGGGACATTTCTAAAACGGCCTTTGTTACTCGTTATGGCCAATACGAGTACACCGTCATGTCCTTCGGTTTAACCAACGCTCCAGCCACCTTTTCTCGGTTAATGAACTCAATCTTCATGGAGTATTTGGATAAGTTCGTCGTAGTTTATCTCGATGATATACTCATCTACTCCAAGAATGAGGAAGAACATGCCAAACATCTAAGGCTAGTGTTGCAGAAACTTCGAGAGCATCGCCTTTATGCCAAATTTTCTAAATGTGAATTCTGGTTGCCAGAAGTGACCTATCTGGGTCATGTAATATCTGGTAAAGGTATTGCTGTTAACCCTGAGCGAGTTCAAGCCGTCCTTAATTGGACTCCACCTGAATCGGTCAAGCAAGTTCGGAGTTTTCTAGGCTTAGCGAGCTATTGCCGTCGCTTTGTCGAGAACTTCTCCAAAGTTGCTAAACCTCTAACCGAACTCCTCAAGAAAGATAAAAAGTTCGAATGGACTCCACAATGTGAGCACAACTTTCAGGAACTGAAAAGACGCCTGACCTCTGCTCCCGTACTGGTACCGCCAGACTTCTCCAAGGACTTTGTTATCTACTGCGACGCCTCGCGACAAGGACTAGGTTGCATTCTTATGCAAGATCGACACGTAATTGCCTACGCTTCACGGCAATTGCACCCACATGAGGAGAATTATCCTACTCATGATCTAGAGCTTGCAGCCGTAGTCTATGCACTTAAGACCTGGCGACATTACCTCCTCGGTAATCATTGCGAAATATTCACTGATCACCAAAGTCTGAAGTATATTTTCACCCAACCGGATTTGAATCTCAGGCAGAGACGTTGGGTTGAATTGATCACAGACTTCGACTTAGGAATAACCTACACCCCAGGGAAAGCCAACGTCATGGCTGATGCGCTAAGTCGTAAATCTTATTGTAACAACCTGATGTTACAACAAAGTCAACCGCTTCTCCATGAGGAATTTCGGAAGCTTAACCTTCACATTGTACCTCAAGGTTTTCTTTCCACCTTGGTAGCAAAACCTACTCTTACGGATCAAATCATCGCTGCCCAAAAGCGAGATAAGGGAATATCTAAAATCAAAGAGAACATTGCTAGCGGAGGTGCTAGTTGTTTCTCCACAAATGATCATGGTGTTGTGTACTTTGAGAACCGTCTAGTGGTTCCCAAGAACCAGCATCTACGGCAGCTGATCCTTAAGGAGGCTCATGAATCTCCTCTCACCATTCATCCCGGTAGTACTAAGATGTATCAGGACCTACGCCAGCAGTTCTGGTGGACTAGGATGAAAAGAGAAATTGCTCAGTATATTGCTAATTGCGACGTCTGTCGTCGTGTAAAAGCAGAGCATCAACGGCCTGCTGGCACCCTTCAACCCTTAGCTATTCCTGAATGGAAATGGGATAAAATTAGTATGGATTTCATTACCGGTTTTCCCAGGACCAAGAGAGGGAATAATGCTATTTTCGTCGTGGTCGATCATCTTTCCAAAGTAGCCCATTTCCTACCTGTTCGTGAGAGTATAACCGCTAGTCAGCTGGCAGACTTGTACATCTCCCGAATAGTGTCTCTCCATGGTGTTCCTTTGGAAATTAACTCGGATCGAGGAAGTCTTTTCACCTCTCGATTTTGGGAAAGTTTCCAAAATGCTATGGGAACCCGTCTCTCCTTTAGCACCGCTTTCCACCCTCAGTCGAGTGGTCAAGTGGAACGCGTCAACCAAATTCTAGAAGACATGCTTCGAGCCTCTGTTATCTCTTTCGGAATGGACTGGGAGAAGTGCCTTCCATTTGCCGAATTCGCCTACAACAACAGCTATCAATCTAGCTTGGGTAAAGCCCCTTTTGAAGTTCTCTATGGACGACAATGTCGAACACCCCTTAACTGGTCAGAGACCGGGGAAAGACAATTCTTTGGCCCGGACATGATTCAGGAAGCAGAAGATCAAGTTCGTATCGTTCGTGAAAAGTTGAAAACAGCCCAATCTCGTCAAAAGAGTCAATATGACCGAAAACATAGGGCTATGACTTTCGAAGTTGACGAGAAGGCTTATCTTCGGGTCACCCCTCTGAAGGGAACCCATCGTTTCGGTATCAAAGGCAAATTGGCTCCTCGTTACATTGGACCTTTTCGCATTCTCGCCAAACGAGGAGAAGTTGCCTACCAGTTGGAACTACCTCCGCACCTCTCCAGAGTTCACGATGTCTTCCACGTTTCTCAACTCAGGCGTTGCTTCTCGGATCCTATCCGTGAAGTGGACCACGAAACGCTTGATCTCCAAGATGATCTTACATATCGAGAGTACCCCATTCGCATCCTCGATCAAGCCGAACGTACCACGCGACGTCATAATATCAAGTTTCTCAAGGTTCAATGGTCGCACCATTCTGAGGATGAAGCAACTTGGGAAAGGGAGGATCGTCTTCGACTTGAGTATCCCGCCTTCTTCCCGGAGGAACCTAAATCTCGGGACGAGATTCTTTTGAGTGGGGGTGAGTTGTCACATCCTAGTTAGTCATGCATTAGAGTGTTGCATCATGTTTACTCTTCATCAGAAACTTGAAATGGGGATATGTGAAACCCTCAGAATCATTTTGAAAATGACCCAAATAAAAATTTCTCCAAAAGGGTCCAAGAAAATGCTCATGTTGCTCTCTGAAAATATTGGGCAGAGATAAAAATCAAACCAATATTTTTAGTGGCTCATGGACATCTATTTTGGGCATTTGGAATTAATGCATAAATAGTTGCATTGGAAATATATTAATTATATATATTAATATATGCCCAAATATTATGCCAATTATAAAAGAGCTCTGGAATAATATATATAGCTCCTGCAAAAATTGGCATAAGTTAAATAAATGATTTAATATATTATTTAAATCAAAACAAATGTCAGAAATTAAAAAAAACAGAAATTTATAACAGGAGGAGCTTACCTGGGCTCCTCCACTGTGCGGCCCAGCCAGCTGGCTGGCCCAGCCAGCAGCCGGCCCAGCCCACCTCCCTCCTCTGTCGTCTTCGTCCCGACAGAGGGAGGGGAGTGTGGACGGCGCGCGCGCGCGCCACCGCGCCACGCCACCTCCTCGCCTGCTTGCCTGCCCTCCCCTCCTCGCTCGATGCCCTGGACGACGCCACGCCTCTCCCCCTGCTCTCTCTCACTCTCCCCCGGCTCTCCCTCCTCCCCTCGCTCTCTCTCTCACACGGCCGAACACCACCGTCGCCGCCGTTCGCCGTAGCAGCCATCTCCGGCCACCCCTCGCTCCCCCGACTAGCTCAGAAGCTCCGCCACAACCCCCTCTTCCTCCCCACCGCTCCACAGCTCCCCGGAAGCCCTGCATCGCCGCCACGTCGCCGTTTCCCTCTTCGGACTCCGACCATCGTCGCCGTCGAATTCGTCGTCTCCAACGCGTCCCCGAGCCCGCTTCGACGCCCACTGCAACCGCGGTGAGCTACGCCACCGTTTCCCCCTCTTCTCCCCCTTGTTCCCCCACCGTAGCCTCCTCCCCACCACGGCCGAACCTCCGCTGTCGCCGAGCTCGCCGTCGACGCAGCTCCGGTGACCATTTGGTCACCCCGGCGAGTCCAACGAGTTCGCAAGACCCCGTAGAGCATCCCTAGCGCCTCGCTTCGCTCGACTTCGAGCTCCAACCCCGTTCCCGTGCACGACCGAACCCCGGCGGCCGCAGCCGAGCTCGCCGCCGTCGACTCCGGCCACCCCGACCCCAACGGACTCCGCCAAGAGCTGCGGGTTGTCCTCAGCTCCACTCCGGTGGTCTCCGCGGTCCGTTTGGTGGCCGAAATGACCAAAACCACTTCCGCCGCCGCGTCGGGCTCGCCGGCGACTAAACGCCGGCAGCCGACATTGACTTTGACCACGGGTGGGCCCTGGTTGACTCCCCTGGGTCAATGACAGGTGGGGCCCAGCCCTGTTAATTAAACAGGATTAGTTTTAATTAACTTTTAATTAAATTAATCACCCTGACATGCGGGACCCACTGTCAGGTTTGACCCAGACCTGTTCCGTTGACCTGCTGACGTCACACTGACGTCAGGCTGACGCAGTAATTGATTTTCTGGATTTAAATTAAATCAGGAAATTCCAGAATATTATTTAAACTTCAAAAATTCATAACTTTTATTCTGTAACTCCAATTTGGACAAATTATATATGAAAAATGATCAGAAAAATCCAATCTATCCATCTGTACTATTTTCATGCATGATCAAACAAGTTAAATTGATGTTTTAAGCAGAATAAGGAAAAGCACTTAAAGAGGCCATGTTTGAGTTTGAAATTTGAATCTTTGATTCAAATTTGTTCAAACCCTTCTGGTTTTAGTTGCATTAGCCCAACACACTCATATTGCCATGTTTCATGCATGCATCATATTGTTGCACATTGTTTGGTGATGCTTGTGTATCGATGTCCTCTGCGACAGGTTCTGTCTCCGAGGAGTACCATGATTACCCTAACGAAGAATCATATCCGAGCATCGAACCATCAGGCAAGCAACCAACCATTTGATCATATCGATACAATCCCATGTTCTCGCTCCTGCTCTCTTTTACTGCATTAAGACAACGCGTTTCAAACTGCTGTGTGCTACGGTAGTTGAACCCATTTCCTCTGCATGACCTGTCATTGCCACAGTAACTAGATGAAACCCACTAGCATGTGTAGGAGTTGATTGAGCCATATGTATGTGTTGTTCCTACCTTGCTATGCCTGCTATGCTTAGAGTCGTGTCGGGTCTGGTTCATCTGGGTGATGGGCTAGAGTGAAATGATTATGTCGGTAATGAGAGTGGTGTGGTGAACACGATTTGGTAAAGGTATCGATGAGAGGCCATGTAGGAGTACATGGTGGGTTGTTTCATTGAAGCCGACCTTAAGCACTGAGATCTGTATGTGTGATTTAAGATACAGCTACTACCATGCATTGGGCCCTGAAATATGACCCCGCTCGGCTTCTTATTCACCCTAGCTCTCTGTCCAGGAGTTGCAAGTAGTTTCTGGTGTTTGTAGCTACTGGAGGCCGTGGACAGCGCTGACCGTAGGGGTGGGCTGTGATGCGGTAGGTACGTGGCCGGGTGTACCGAATACCCGTTAGGTATCTCGGGAACCCTGTTCACATCGTTCAGGGCCGTATGGGAAACCTCGGCCGGACTCCCTGCGGATGGAACCTGAATAGGCGATAAACCTGGACTAGAGGCTTAAGTGTTTAGGTAGGTCGTGGTCTACACCCACGTCGGCTTTCGCTTGAAGTCTGCCGAGCACATGTCGTGTGCAGACGCTAAGTGGTGGAAACATGTATGAAGAAGTACACCCCTGCAGGGTTATCATAATCTATTCGAATAGCCGCGTCCGCGGTAAAGGACTACTTGGTTGCCTATACAGTTCATAGACAAGTAAATGGAAACTTCTAAAAGCCTCGAGATAAGTGTGAGTGCCGAGGATGGCTCTTCCGTAGGAAGACGGAGGTGGATCCTCGGTAGGGTATTGAAGTGGTGAGTAGTGGACTCGTGTGCGCAAAACATTTCAAGTTGGGGTATCGTAGGATAGCCTAGCCAAGAGTCAAAGCTGGCTTGCTGCAATAACTCCACCAACCCTTCTTGATACTATGCATGTATGTAGGGTCTGATGTAAGTCTTGCTGAGTACCTTTGTACTCATGTTGCTATAATCTACATTTTTACAGAAGACGCTGCAACCCCTTCTGATGGGTTCTATGTAGACGTTGACATCAACGAGTAGGCTAAAGACCCAGGTGGTGACCCTGAGCTTGTGATGGACCACGTAGTATAGCTAGGCTTTCCAAGCCTCTTTTATTTTACTAGTTGTCTGTACCCAGACAATGTACTTCCGCTGCTGGCTTGTATGACTGTATGACTTGTATGTTGGGTCGTGAGACCCATACCTTTGTGAATGTTATGTATGGCTCCCTGAGCCTTAAATAAAGTACTTGTGTCATAGAGTCATGTTGTGATGCTTCGTTGTATTTGCACATATCGAGCATATTGTGTGTATGATTGAAATGCTTGGTATGTGTGGGATCTGACTATCTAGTTGTTTATCTTTAGTAGCCTCTCTTACCGGGAAATGTCTCCTAGTGTTACCGCTGAGCCATGGTAGCCTGCTACTGCTCTGGAACACTTAGGCTGGCCGGCATGTGTCCTTCTTCGTTCCTGTGTCTGTCCCTTCGGGGAAATGTCACGCTTTGAGTACCGGAGTCCTGTTAGCCCGCTGCAGCCCGGTTTACCGGAGTCCTGCTAGCCCAGTGCTACAGCTCGGACCCACTTGCTGATGACCGACACGTTCGAAGCTGGGTCATGGATGCCTGTCCCTGTAAGTCTGTGCCACTTTGGGTTTACGACTAGCCATGTCAGCCCGGGCTCCTTATCATATGGATGCTAGCGACACTATCATATACCTGAGCCAAAAGGCGCAAACGGTCCCGGGAAAAAGGTAAGACGACACCCGTGGGGATACCGTGCGTGAGGCCGCAAAGTGATATGAGGTGTTACCAGCTAGATCGATGTGACATCGAGTCGGGGTCCTGACAGAAGAGTAGTTATTCCGCATCCAAGCCGGATGGGTAGCCCGCCGGATACGAGCTATGCAGCTCACAGATCCACCTCCCTCCCCTCGCCTGACGGAGCCAGTTGCCGCCCCAAGCCGGCACGTAGTTCAGTAACTCGCTGCTCCAGGCCAGCTCGACGAGGAGCGGCGCACGGGCGTCATTGCTGCTGTCCACGCCGCCACCTCGTACCGCGTCTCCCGTTTCTGTGGCTGAGACTCCCATGCCGGCGGCCACGCCATGCAAGCAGCGACAGAAGCCGGGTGCGCGAAGAGTGACGAGTCGGTGGCCAGCGCCTCCGCGTCCGCCGCCATCATCGAGGAGATGTAGAACACGGGAGGCCGCCGCCGCTTGGGTCCCATGAAGGCCACCGTGGAGGCGACGCCAGCGTACACAGCAGGTGTCTTGCCGGATCCTTTTGTTGCGAGGACCTTCGTCGACCCCGCATGGTCTCCACAGAAGAGGGGAATGTTAGGATGAACTCGAGCTGATGCCGGCCATGGCGAAGTAGTGGTCGGTGATGAACTCGAACCGGTGCCGGCCACCATCATCTTCGGCACCAGCCAATGATATCAGTTGGGCAGTGGGGAAGCGAGCCATTCTTTGCGCTGAAGCATATACCTCCGGGGCTCCCGGGAGTCCGGTGATCATGCTGCCGGACGTGAGGAACACAAATCGATCGGCGGGCGACCATTTAGGCCAGGTATTATATACCTGTTCTGTCCAGAACTAGCACCACGTAGTTCATTTGAATGTAATGAAATCCATCATGTTTGTATGAAAATCCGGTATTTTATATAATTTCCATCGTTGTTTATATGAAATATCAGTTTTTCTACGTGTTTGCGTGAATTTCGTCCGGTTGGTTGAGTTGCTGTCATAATGTGTGCGGCTACGGTTGGATGGCGTAATTTGCGGGTCACCGGTCGGTCTACGGGCGGCTCGGGCGGTGTTGTGGGACAAAAAACACAGCTCATGCGAGCTCGTCTCCAACGTGCGCGCTGAAGTATGCATGACAGCATGAGCACCCGAGCCATTCCTTGTTCATCGGTGGCAAAGGCACCGGTGGACAAAAGGGTCGCCAATATTTTGGCTACCCCGGGAAAGATCCAAACAACCCCTCCCAACAGATTCAAATCCCTCGTTCGCCGTGGAATTTTTCCATGTGTTGTTTTCATGTACTAGCAAGATGCCCGTGCATTGCACGGAACATCAAGATGCATTTTTTATGAACTCCCACATGCATGCAAGGGATAATTAATGTCCTCCTTTGCTAGTACCACAAGGCAAACACCATTAATATTGCATCGATTAGTGTTAGTGGCCCTGTATATCTGCAAATTGTAATTTTGATAGTGGCCCATTGTATATAAAAATGGATGGAGAAAGATGAGAGATAAGGTGAGGAGGAGTGGGGCGTGGTGGTGACTGGTGGTCGGACTGGGCGGAGGCATGGGGATGGATGGCGCATTATGTCTAGGTTTGTATCTCTCTCACACACACA